>NW_010413784.1:7606-7911 GCF_000710305.1 Buceros rhinoceros silvestris
GCTGCTGCACCGGCGGCAGTTTGAACCACAGGGATTGATTTAATCCTCCTCCCTCCTGCCAACCTCTGCCATCCTGCACTCCCCAGCCTCGAGATGCCACTCTGTGACAGAGCCAAGGAGGGGCGCTGCCAGCCAGGACTCGAGCCAGCATGAACTAGACCTTGGGGATGACAGTGCCCTTGCAGGCAGTGAAGCCGTGGAGGCTGTGGGTGCTAGCAGGGAAAAGGCTTTGCCAAACTATCTGTTTTGTGGTGGCAGCTGCAGGTTGGTCTCCAAACCGGCGCTGCTTTTTTTTTTTTTTCTTT
>NW_010413784.1:8100-9055 GCF_000710305.1 Buceros rhinoceros silvestris
ATTCGCGACTCCACAGCGATTTCTGCTGCAGCAGCAGTTCTGCTGGCTTCCCTTGCAGGAAAGCAAACACACTGGGGAGCACACAGAAACACAAGCGGCACCTGCACTCACACGGAGCCTAAACTGAGCCCAGCTCTGGGTGGCACCCTCTGAGACCACGGCTATGAGCCCGCAGGGGTCTCATCCTCCTGGCACCACCAACCCTGCAGCAGCCCAAGGCATTTTGACCTGTAGGTCAGCTGTGCCCTGCCACGGTCCCGCTGTCCCCGTACCCACCTCACCAGACGCCAGGCAGCTGCTAGAAGTCCTTGTCTTTGTTGCTCTCCTCCTCTTCCAGATGCTCCAGGATTTCATTCAAAAGCTCTGATTGTTTTCTCTTCTTCGGGGAGTCTGTCCAGGCCCGGGTGGTAGCCAAGGGGTTGTGGGAGAAGAAAAACAAAGATTACAACCTGGGCCTATGCACAACTGTCTCCAGCTCATCCGCTGCCTCCAGCCCCACTCATCCTGGGTGAAGCCCCTCAAGGATTATTTACATCTCCTCACCAGCCAGGCCCCAGCAGGACACCCCGTCTGAGGGCACTCCATACCTACCACCCGAGCTTTGCTGGAAGCAAATGGCCTCAGCGTCCAAACAGGCTCAGCAGTGATGCTGACTCTCCCCACTGACGCCAGTTCACCTATGCCCTGTCCAAGAGTGGTCACAAGACCGACCTAGACACCAGCCTTGCTTCAAGAAGGCTCTCGGCAGGACACGGCCCCACCAACATCTTTGCTGAGCCCTAAGATCACCGCCTGGCCCCGCAGCCTGGCCTGTGTCTCCCACCTCGGCCAGCAACGGGTGAAGGCAAGAGGCTGGTTCTCCCCAGTCCACTGGGTAGGGATGTCCCTGCTTTACTTCTCCCGTCCACACCAAAAGCACTGTCCCGTGACTCCCCACGGCATTACCACACTCCCG
>NW_010413784.1:9364-11376 GCF_000710305.1 Buceros rhinoceros silvestris
AAATCCTGCTTTCAGACATCAAAAGCCTCGCTGGGTTTCTCAAACAAACAAACATACCATAGGACTAAAGAAAAGGTGTAAAATAAATAAATGGAACAAGCTGTGCATTTTCTTTTAGTATTACAGCTGCTGCGGGAGATAAACAACAAGTAAATGTCACAAAACATCAATACAGAAGAAATTAACCTGACAAAAGCTCACATCCCCCCCCTCCGCCTCCCCCCCAACTCCCAACAATTTTGCATTTCTGGAATTCCCATCTAATGATTTTATTTTTCAATTAATTCCTTGACAGAGAGCCAGAACCTGCTTCCCTCCCTGCCTGGGGCTGTGGGGACGGGCAGGGGGACGGGGGTGCCGGTGGCCCCCACTCCGCTGACCTCCAGGAAACCGCAGGGGGCTGCAAAGTGCCACCCTGAGATCTTCCAGTGGCTCTTCCCAGTTCAATCACCCAAAGGCACAAAGGACAATCCCCCCAGAGGAAGGTGCCAGCTCAGCGGTTTTCCCTCCCCTTTACTCTGCCCTCCCGGCTCCTGCTCACCCCGGCCAGCCTTGAGCTCAGAAACAGTGGGCTCATCTCCCAAACCCAGTGACGGGAAGAGTGTGCCCCCCACCCGACACCCCTTCCCCACCGGACAGAGAGCCTGCACGGAGGTGATGACGGGGGGTTGCACGGCTGGGTGTGGGATGCTGGATGCAGGAGCATCCCCAAGCTCCCCAGGGACCTGCTGTGGGTTGGGCAGGGGGCTGGCAGGGCAAACAGCCCCCAGGGCGTGCTCCAGATCCACCAGCTCAGCCACAGCGCTGCTGGGGAGCACTGGGAGCATCCCCCCATCTGCCTAACAAGGAGGAAAAGGGGGGAAAATAACCAACCCAGGAGGGTGGGGAAGTGAATTGGTTCGACTTCCGTTCTGCTGCTCCAAGCTGGTTAAGATTTTGCCCGCTAACGATCCCATTTGCTTCCTTTAAACAATAGCCAAAGCCGGTGGGGGTGGGCCGAGAGGGGGATTACCACGGGATTAGAACGTGGCAGGGTGGCGGATGCCACGCTAATCCTGCAGGCTTTTACTTGCCGGCTACGGCATGTGTTTGCATTAGTTACAGATGCTCTCTGCTGCTCCAAGCTGGTTAAGATTTTGCCCGCTAACGATCCCATTTGCTTCCTTTAAACAATAGCCAAAGCCGGTGGGGGTGGGCCGAGAGGGGGATTACCACGGGATTAGAACGTGGCAGGGTGGCGGATGCCACGCTAATCCTGCAGGCTTTTACTTGCCGGCTACGGCATGTGTTTGCATTAGTTACAGATGCTCTGTAAAAAAAAAAATAATCTAAGAAAAAAATAAAGAAAGGAGAAAAAAAGGGACCCTAAAAGGCAGGGAGGAGTGGGCGAGCGTGGTGGGGCTGCGATGCCGCTGAGGGGTAAAAGGAGCCTCCTGGGGGGCTATGGCCAAAGGAAGAGCAACCTGGGAAAGGTGATGGGGATGGGGAGGGTACATTGGGTCCAGAGCGGAGCACGTCTTCCCCTGCAAACCTTCCTTTGCTTCCAGCAAAGGGCTGTAAATAACCAGGGGCGAGCGGCTGCTTTCCACCCACCCGCAGCCCTCTGCTGAGAGCAGGGGCCCTGCTGGAAACGCTCCCACAACTGAAACACAAGCCAGACCCCCTTCTCGCGCATCTCTCTCACTCGCTTGCCCTCTTTCCCCCCATCTTTCCGATAAAAAAAAAACCCACAAGTCATCCCTTCCCATGTCGCACGCAAAATTCCCCATCTGTCAATTTAATTCTTTGATCGATGGGAAAGAGCAGGAAAAAACCAGCCCAGCACAGCGGGCTTCCCCAGTTAGCCCTGGCAGGATACCGCCAGCCCCGCTGGTGACGGCTCAGCGCAATGTTTGTGAAGCACAGAGAACACAAGTCAATAGTAATTTAGCTGGATTGGGAGCAAGTACCTTCCCTGCACGGACTGCGAGCTCCTGGGAGTGAGGGAGTGTGGCTTCCCCCAGCGAGGGTTG
>NW_010413784.1:11522-15066 GCF_000710305.1 Buceros rhinoceros silvestris
CAGCGAGGTTTGCCAGGATGGAGCCGTGCCGGCAACCATCACCCCGTGCTGGGCGAGCGAGGAAGAAAAGGGGGATTGAGCTGTTCACAGACCTTTTGCGGGCTGCAGTTATGTGCTGGTGGAGATGGTGTGCAGGTCTGCACCAGCGCTCTGGATGCGACCCCAGACCGTTTCCTCCTGCACAGGACAGAGATCCAGATCTGCCCCTCGCTGCAGGGCTGGCAAATTCAGCTACAGGGCAGCGGGATCCCTGTTTTGGCAGAGCCAAAACATTCTCCCTGCTGGTTTCAAAGATGTCCGTGATCTCTGTTTTCCAAAGGGAGGACTCCCCCTCCCCAAATGAGGGCTGGTGGCAGGGTTTGTGCATCCCTCATGCCCCGATGTAGCCTGTGCCGTGACCTTGCTCCGTGTTATGGGCTGGATTAGAAGCCCCAAGGCCAACCACTGGCCAACCTTTCCATGGCTTCTGCTGTAACGTGGCAAGAAGAAAAGTCTCTTTATCCACAGCAGCAGCAAACCCTACCCTGAGGCTGGCCAAGCTCGCAGGATCTCCAGCCACCTCACAGCAGCAGGTCCCACAGATTAATGATGCATAGTGGGGTGCAATTAAAACCCAAAGAAAGTGGGTTTTTTTCTTTCCTAATGTAAAACCCTCCTGCCTCGGGACGAAGAGAAGGTACACTCGGAAACGAGCGAAAAGACTTAGCCCTCTTACAGACTGTGCTCGGAGGCAGCGCGGGGTGTAGAGCTGCAGTCCCAGCCGTCAGGGCGGGGCTGTGGCTTTACTCCTGTCAGCATTACTGAGACCGTCTCTGGCAGCCGCTGACTGCTTCTGGGGTCCTCACTTTCCCCTGGAACATTATGAAGACTCAGAACAAGCCATAAAGGATGACCTGAAAACTACACGAAATGGGAAGGAAGCCTATTCCATTTTATTGCATCTATTAGACCTATTGAGAAGATGGCTCAGAAGTGGCTTGATTGCCCTGACAAACGCCTGCACGGAGACAAGATTTAGGAGACCAGACCTGCCTTTGACCTAACAAGTAACAGCAGAGTGAGACCTGGGAACTGGGAGCCAAGTCTCTGTAAATGGTGTCTAGAAATAAGGTGCATAATTGCAGCAGAGAGCAGTCAGTGGCAGGACGTGTCTCGCCGCCCGGGGCTGGGCTTTACAAAGTATTTCCCTGCTAAGATGAAAACGATGGGGTGGACATTGGAGCTGCTGGGTGAGGGGTTTTGGCTGCTGCCGCTCTCCCAGTCCACACCTTGGTGAGGAAGATGCTGGGCAAGTGAGCTGGAGCAAATGCAGAGAGAAATTCGGAAGCAAGCTGAGCCTGGGGGAAACAGGGAAGCGACAGAGCTCGCAGGCAGCAGCCAGCATCTGCTGAGAGTCTGCAGCTATTGTAAAGCCAAGACTATTTTTTCCCCCTAGAAAGTAGAAAGGGATCCTGAATATAAAACGGGGTACACAAAACATCACACTGCTGCCTTCATCCAGGTGAAGACTCACCGTGATCAAGTGTCCCTGCTGCAGCGCTGGGTTCTGGGTGGACACATCCATCCCCAGCAGTGCTTGTCCTCCCCGCGCACCCCTGGCAGCACAGCTCTACACCCACCCAGACCCCACTGTGCTCCTTTGGATCTCCTTTTCTGCAGATCAGCCCGTGCCTCCTGCACAGCCCTCTTCGTTCCACACCTCTCTGGTCATACCCACCCTCAGCTCTTCCACCACCAAACGGCAGCTTTCCCCAGCTGTAACAACCAGCGCCACGCACGCTAGTTCACAAACATGAGGCTGGGTGCCGCTGGAGTCAGGCTCCCTAAACAAGCAAGACTTGCTGCTCTTCCATCACCAGGGATTGCGATGTGCAGCCCCAGAACTGCTCTGCCAACCCCCCAAGCGATGGATGTGTGTGTGGTGGAGCGGGGAGGCTGGGAGGAGATGCCAGAGGAAGAGCATTGATCTCCAGCTTAGCCCTCCAGCCCAGGGGAGCCCTTCCTACATAAATATTTGCCAAGCAATGCATTTGTGCCTGTCGATGGCCATCAATAGGAGCCTGCAGTGCTGTTATCTGTGGAGCTGTCACTCTCGAGAACCTGATCTCAACAGCCCTCTCCACACCTCAACCAACAGCCGAATTATTGACCCTTTTTCATCTGCGTGCTGCATGCACAGAGCCTGTCCCCAGCTATGGAGCACCCTGGGGCGCGGGCGGGCAGAGCAGAAGCATTGCAGCTGGCATCAAGGTGCCTCGGCAGTGCCAGCACACGGAGAGTTAACCGGCTCACAGAGCTGCCAGACAAAGCCGTGGCCTGGATGCCTCCTGCCTTCCCCGAGCTTGCATCATCTACCTGCCAGCTCCAGCAAGCCGGGGACAGAGCTGACATGGAAAGAGCTGGCGTGGACCGGCAGTGTGTGCCAGATGGGACAGTGCCAGCTGGGGCTGTATCGAGAGGCCAGAAGGATGCTGCTATGTTACCGTGGAAATGGTCTGCAGTTTTCCGTCTCAGAGCCTCCACCGTCTCCTCCGTGTCTGCCCACTCCAAGACCAGCCTCCGGCCATACAAATGTGTGCTGTGGCACAGGGCATTGAACGCTTTCTGCAGAATTAAGAGAAAAAGAAAACATAAGGGAGAAAATAAAACCAGGCTCACATGAGGCAATGCAAACAAGTCCCTCCCTCTGCCCTGAATCTAAAGGGCCACAAGAGACCATCCTACTTCGAGGACTTTGCTCTGATGGGCAGGATTCATCTCCCTCAGTGGTTTTGACTCGATCATTTATCTTCTGTGTACTTGCAGCAGAGCAAACACCCATCGTCATTCCTGGAGGCTGCTTGCCTGCATAACCAAACCACCACAGCGGTTTGCTCTGCCACAGAAATCCAGAGGTTTCCTCATCCTGCTTATTATCATCCCTACAGCTACAATCTCTTGGTACTGTTGAACACAAGCGTGCCAGCCAGTGTAGTGGCTCAGACAGACTTCTGTGCTTGCAGGCAACCAGAGAGGCCCTCAGGAAACACTGACTGAACCCGGGGAAGTTGCCTTTGTCTTTATTTTCCACAGACTTCCAGGGAAATTCAGGACTGAGCAGGATTGGGCCCATAATACAAAGAGGCTGGTCAAATATGTTCACCCCCAGGGGCCACAAAGTGCTTCACAGCAACAAGACACATGGCTGGGCACAGGGGTAGAGAAAAGGAGCCCTTTAAAATCCCCTGCTAAGGCTGAGATTAAAGTTCTGTTATAAACTCCGCAGATTTGTATCCCTGGATCAAACAGGGCAGCTGTAGGACCACAGAAACACATCCTGCTGTCCAACAGGGCCGTGTCCTCCCGTCTGGAGGCCCCAAAACAGCACCGAAGTTGTCTGCAGAAGCCCAGTTCTCTTCTCCAAGCCACTTGCCAAACAGCAAAGTTGAACCACCGTGGTTGTCCCTAAATGTCACGTCTCTGGGCAGAGGGGCTCTTCCTGCCAGAGGCTTTGGTTGCCCACGACTGTTCCTTGGCCGCACAGACGCCGCCCGGGGCGCGCACT
>NW_010413784.1:15130-15444 GCF_000710305.1 Buceros rhinoceros silvestris
TTTTGGTTGCCCACGCCTGTTCCTTGACAGCCAGGCCCCCGCCTGAGCTGCCACTTTATCAAACTCAAAATCCCACCTGATTTCCAGCGCTCAGTAACCTACCTTTCCTCTCCTTCCGACTCCCTTTCACTCCCGATTCTCATCCATTATAAAAAAGAGGAACAAGAAGCACCAGCCCCACCTGCCCCATAGCATCGCTGTGATTCTCACCTTCGTCCGCTCCCCAGGGCTGGAGGACAACATGCCTCCACTTTGGGGTTCACGCTCCCCCCCCAAGGGCTGCAACCCTGCCTGGGGTTTTCTGCGGCTAACGC
>NW_010413784.1:15535-22629 GCF_000710305.1 Buceros rhinoceros silvestris
AGCCTGCCTGGTGTTTTCTGCGGCTACAGCTGTTTTTATTTGCCGCTGCTGTTGTTTTAAAGGCCTATTTTCACTTGGAATCGTATCCAATTAGCAGAGCAATGTGTTGGCTTAAATAAACACTCGGGGGGAGGTGGCAGTAGGGAGTTGTGATGGCTGTTTACGTTGGCACAAAGAGCCATTTCCAAAGCCTGGCAAACAACTGCAGCTCTAATCGCGGGGTCTCATTTGTTAATTTGTACTTTTTAATTTCTCACTTCCCGCAGCACAAGGAAGAGGAAGGTTGGAAGACAGTACCCGGCCCCAGCAACCTTCGCTTGCTTCTCTGGTCATGGAGGAGGGCAGATCATGCTGAACGTGGCTGCGATCATGGTGCTTGGTGGGTTCTCATCCTCCAAGCCAATTGCTCTACCTCATCCTCGTTGCAGGATTACTTTGACACCCTGCCAGGCCGCTCAGCGCACTCTGGGAAAAGTTTTGTGGGCAAGATGCTGCTATCAAGTTGCGTGAAAGAATCCCGCTGGGAGAGACGTATCTGCCAGCAGCCTGGTGACATTGGCCCTTCCCAGCCACATGTCCTCCCAAAACGAGCTGTTTCACACCCAGGATGAAGCAAAGCCTGGAATGTTGGGTGAGATCGCAGGAACCCCTCCAGACCATGCAGGAAAGGGTGTGCCGGGACCTCTGCTCCCCACAGCCCCGTCTTCCAGATGAGCTCCCGGAGCTGGGGCTGCTGAAGAGAAGCTGTGCATTTCAAGTGAAAAAAATGTGAAATTCACTTCCTTTGGAAACGAGCTAAAAAATAAAACTTTGCTTTTCCTTGCTCTGAGAGGAATTAAGGATTTTCATGGGAAAAAAGAGAAACCAACAATGATTTAAAAGACAAAGAGATGCAGGGAAGAAACGCCATCCCCATACATCCGCCCTGCCAGAAATCCTCCAGTGAGAGGAGGAAATTTGCTGTTATTCCAAACGAAAAGGTAGGTAGAGAAAAAATGTATTTTAATGACATGAGAAATATGAAATGAGGACAAGCCGGCCGGCTGGCTGTCACAGAACGCGGGGCTGCAGGCAGGAGCTGTTCTCGGGGTGTCTGCCCTCCCACGACACCTCCTTTGAAGACCAAAGCATCGAATGGCCTAAGGTTCATTTAGTTGTACCTGAACTAGGGATAAAGAGACGTGTGGTGTCCACTCATCCATGAGAGAGAGACTCCCCACAAAAGACCTCTAATCACTGTGGCTTCACATCAACCTACGCCTTTGAGAAACAGGGAGCCTCAACCGCACAAGGCTCCGTGTCCTTAAAAGCTGAAAAAGCATTTCATTAAAGCTGCTGCGTTTGGTCACAGAGCCACTGCCAGGTAACTCCGAAAGCTGAAGGGCCCTGGCAAACCTCCTCATTTGCTTTCCAAATGCTTTAGGGGTTGCATGCAAGCCCTATGGCCTCCTCCCTCTAAAAAATAGGATGCAAGTATGCTTAAAAATGTCATTTCTGAACCCTCCTGAGGGTGGTTTTGGCTCGAGCTTAACGTCATGGCTCGGTGCAGCAGGATTTAGTCGACAGCTCTGAGGACAGCTGGGGTAGAGCCCAGGTAGCCTCCGTCTCCAGGTGGATGGACAGACAAACAGAGGAGGGAAAAGCAGAAAGAGGAAGAGGAAAGGCTGGAACAGCGGCTTAAAAATGTTGGTGAGATTCAGAAAAGGAATTTCAAAATGAAGGGCTGGCCAATAAACCCACACGAAGCCTGGGCTGCCGGGACAAGACAGACACTGCTCTGGAGCAGAGCCTGCTGCGCCAGGGTGCTGGAAAGGCAGAGATCAAGAAACTGGACCATTGCGTCTGTCAGCCCCCAGTGCTACAGCTCCATCCCTAAATGCCGTGTTAATTTGGAGGACAGTGCCGCTCTGCCTAGAGATTCCCCCTTGCCCTATTAAACACTCAAGCTGAAGAGCCTCCGGGCTGGAGTCATTAGAGGGACAAAGGGTCAACAACATTAGGAGATTGATAAATATCCCTTCCTTGCAAGAACCGGTCCCAGCTGAGGATGCTCTCTGCGATGCCAGCTGCACACAAGGATTTTTGCCGTCTGTCTGCATGTGCATTTTCGAAGGGCTGACTGTCTTTCCCGAATGGGCAATTTCTGTTTGGAGACCAGATGTATTTTTATGTCAACAGGGGAGAAGAGTGGAAACTCAGCTTTCAGTTAATAGTTCAAAAATAAAAACAATCCCACAACAATTCTGCACAGGATATGTCAGGAAACATGTCACGTGGTTAATGCTTCCTTAGCCAGAGTTAATTTGTTGTTGCCAGTGGATTTAAGTTCCCCTTCTCCTCCTCTAACTTCCATGAACTCCCAGCTAGTGGTCAGCTGGCCCTGCGATTTCAGACCAAAGGCTTGATCAGCGGCCACACAAACCCTCTTTGTGAACGTCGCTTTGTTCCTCCCGTTGCTGCCTTTGACATGGGTTCCTCCTCATCTCCTGGCTTCGCACGTGTGAGTGCGTTAATCTGTTAAATGCTTGCAACATAGAAGAGCGAGGGCTGCTAATTTCAACTGATGGTGGTGTGACGCTCTCAGTCAAGGTCCATCCATCACCCTGGGAGCCGTCAAACGACCCCAGAGACAGCCCCGGCTGCAGACGTCACCGTGGGAAAGCGAGATGTGAGACTGGGGCTCTGAAGGACAAGCAGATGACGGGGAGAAGATGCTGCCACCAGCAGTATCCCGTGCCCTGCCTGGGCATCACCTCCCCTGCAGGTAAGGCTGCCTGCTGCGTGCAGCTGGGGTGCTCACTCCCCCCTTTCAGCCGGGCTGGGCCATGAGGGGGTGGCAGAGCACCCGAGGAGGCCAAGGGGATGGTGCCTGGCCTGATGGGACAGGTCTGCAGGCACAGCACCAGGGAGTTCGGGAGGGCAGCCCCACATCTCCATCCTGGCTTTGGAAAATCTCTGCCCACACTCCCACAGCAGCCATGATGGCTCCGAGAAAAAGACAAACACAAGAGGTGACAGGCTTTAAATGCCCAACAAAGCCACCCTAACTATTCTATTTCAAAACCATCGTGTTTTATAAGATGCTTATAAGCGATTTCCAGATCACCACTCTGAGCAAAAACGTCATTGATAGTCCCAGCTATTCAGCTCAGAGGTCTCCAGGCCCACTCCCCTCCTCTCTCATTTCACTTAGCTATAAACTCTAAGCCAATTATGTCTATGTTTACAATATTCAGGATCCTATTCATCAATACACAGCACATCCTTTTCCAGACGGCCAATGGAGTGTACTTGATGTGCCACTTGTGAGACAATTAAATCCCTCAAAGAGACAAGGGTGGAAAAAAAGAAGAAGGAAGACGAGCTGCTTTGCTGGAAAAGAAGAACCCCCACCTCGAGCATCTTCCGCAAGGCAGCTCGCTCCCCACGCACTCGCCTCCTGCGACCTCTGTGAGCTGTGGGAGCAGTGCCCTGAGCCATGCCCTGCCTGGCTCGCTCCCCTCCAGCTGGCTGCCAGCACTCACTGGTGACAGACTGGTTTCCTACCATGGCGATCTCTTTGTCCACTGCAGCTGGAATCAGCCACTGGGTCCCTGAAGGACTGAAGAGAGATGGGAGGCAGATGCTGATTCTGTGCCCTGGTTCCTCCAGAAACCAAGCAGAAAAGTGGGTGCTGGGTCATTCATTCCCGAAGTGAGCAATGGTAAAGAACCAGCCTTGTCCAGGCATGCACCTTTCCACCAAATACTTAGTTTCCCTAGGAAAAGATTAATTCAAAACCCAGGAACAAAGCCCGAACGTCTCTGGAGTGAAGCAGAGGTTAAAGCAAAGCTGCCCAGGGCCGAGGTTTGAGCACAGCTCACCGTGCCGGGAGAAGAACCACGCTCCTGGGGGGCTTGCTGCACCTCAGGCTGCCCAGCAAGCTGTCCCCGAGGGGAGGACGAGTGCTGGGCAGAAGGAAGTTTGAATTAGGATCAATACGGGACTAACAAAGAAACTCTATGTACTGTATTGTAGGGGAGGTCAGGCTGGAACAGATGATCTAATAGTCCCTTGTGATCCCAGATCAATAAATCCTGTCTAGAAACATAAACACAGGCCACGCTTGCTCCCTGCTCCTCTCTCCTTCATGTCCACTCGTGGTCTTGAAAACTTGGATTCTTAGAGAACCAGTGGAGCCAAGCGGTCCCTCCTCTTCAGCAATAACATCCCTTGGCTTGTGTCCCGCTGCCAGATACTGCACAAATCACCAGGAGCCAATAATGGGGAGAAACCCCACGCTGCTCCGGTGCTGGGAGTGCCCACACAGCAGCTCACAGCAGAGCCAAGGACCCCCTTCTGCCCCGTGCATGGGAGACTGTGCCTGTCCAGCCTGCTCAGGAACCTCTGGCAAAGCCTAAGAGCAGGATGCTATGAGACAGGCTACAATGCTCTTGTTTCTTCTGTAAGTACAGAACTTAAACATCATTCCAGGAGCTCAGTTCTGGGTGCTGAGAAAGGTGTTGTCCAGGCACCACTGCCTGCTGTCAACCTCTTCCATTAAAAAGCCAGTGTAAACCACTCCGAGAAAGTACCTTTGGCCAGGTCAGCATAGCCAGGTGCCTCTTTAGACCAAGACAAGGACCAGACTACAGAGCTTGATCTTTGTTCTCAGCACAGCAGACACAGCTTTCTCTCTGCTTGCCCACCCTTTTGACCAATTACACTCACTATCTGAAACACACCAGGGTAGGGTTCACAGGGGGTGTCAAAACCCACAGAGGAACTGATGAACAAATCAGTAAACAACCACAATATCCCAAACTTCCCTAAAACCAAGGCAGTAGTGGGGGTGAGACATATACTCAGACATTGGGTCAGAATCACCCCTTCTCACAAACCTGAAAAATAAGCCCCTGTCCTTCTACATAACAAGAATTTTCAGCCATTTTATCAGTTTTCTGTCATGTAACCTCCAGTGGTTGCTCACATGGGGGTTTTAGCCTCAGTGCAGCTTTGCTGGTGAATGGAAACGACCTGCCCCAAATCTGGGCTAAGCTGCAGTGGAACAGAGCCTCCAAGCTGCCTTCCTCACCCTCTGCTCCAAGACCAGGCTGGGAGGGTGCCAGAGGGGGAGGACATCTCACCTTGGCATCCTGCTTGGTGAGGAAATCCACGAAGCCAAAGCCACGGTGGGATCCCGTCCCTGCTGTTTTCTTGGGCAGCCGGACGGTCTTCAGCTCTCCAAAGGTGCTGTGAATTAGAGAGGGAAAAGCGAAGACATGTGAGATCAAGGGAAGATCCTGTAAGCCCCATGTCCACAGCACCCAGTAACAGCTGAAAACTCAGCTTGGATTTCAAGGCTCAACCTTTCTGGTCACAAACCTTAACGATGTAAAATCCTTCTTTAATGGAAGCGCTCTGCTTCTCCTCCCTTCAGGAGATGTGCAGAAACCCAGCCCGCAGGCCATGCCCTGCTCAGGGTGGAAAAAGAGCGTCTCCAGGTTACCAGGAGGCAGGGCTGCTCCAAACCGCCATCAAAACAGATTTATTTGCACCTCTGAAGAGTGGCTGGAGTGCCCAGGATTCGGGCATGAGCCAGAGCATGGCTCCACGGACCCTTCTAGAATAGCTCCTCCACCCCCAGAGCCTGTTGTGGGCACCGTGTTCGTAAAGGTGTCATCATCCCTCTGCTCCATGAATGCTCAGCCTTGTTTTTCAGGCTGGATTTCTTCCCTCTTCACTTGGGTACCTGCATGTCCCATTGTGCCTCTTTCATCGGCTGGAATAAACTGGTTTTATTTAAGCTTGCTGAGCCTATAAAGGGACACAGGTGAATTCAGCAGATCCAAGTCCTGCATGACAACCCTCAGATCCAGCAGCATTTCAAACAAGTTTCTGAGTGCCAATGGGCCGGGAAGTCAGGAACAGGGTCAAAAACAGGGCGTTCACATTTAGCTGGAGGGTGTGGGGTAGGGCCGGCAGTGGAAACCTTCCACAGGCCAGCGGACACCTTGTCACAGCATGCTTGTCCCCGGAGAAGGAACTTTCGCTTGAGCACCAAAGCACACCGACATGCCACCAGCCTGGACCTTGTCCAAAAAGCCTGAAAACAGCCCCAAAGGCAGTGCTCGGCCGACAGCCCTCTCCAGTGCCATCCCCTGGAGAAATTCCAGGAAAAAGCCAGTAATTTCTCTGCATCCCAGCTCCTGCTTCCCCTTCTCCTCCCCTCACACCCATTTATCAAACACATATGCACAAACTGCAGGCAATAAATATTTAATGTGGCCCGGGTCTGAATAGATGCGCTATTTTATTTGAAAATCTACACACACACGTGCGTACCCAAAAGGAGCCGGGGATGCAGCGGTGCCAAAGAGCACCTGGGAATAAACACAGTAAAGGCCATAAACGCTCTTGTGAAATGATATAAGCTAAATCCTGGGAGTTAACCTGGTGCACTGGCAGCATGACCAGGCATTCATCTACCCAATTTCCTTAGGCAACGTGGTGTGTAAATGTACCATTATGAAGCCTCAAAATGAATCCGCACGTCTCCTCCTTGGTGCTTTCCCTCCCTCCTGCCCCCTTCGAGCCGGTGCTACTCAAACAAACAAACAAACCGCAGCGGAGTGGAGGCGAGGGAGCAGCCTCGGGTGGGGGGGATGCTCGGCTCCAGGGATGCTTGGTGGCAGGAGCAGCAGGAGCCCTGCGTGGTTTCCAGCAGCAGAAGGGTCCTCCTGCAAGGGGCTGCAGGTGATGGGGGGCTCCAGGAGCTTTCCTCTCACTGGCAGCATCTCAAATGCCCCGCTTGAGTTAAGGAAGAGATAACAAGAGAGCTCCTGGCTCAAGGAGATGACCATCCAGCTAGGAGAGACAGCCGGTGGGTATATGGGCAGCTGAGCACTTGCTTCCATCTACTGCTCCGTGGAAAACACCCCCCCGGGGTCCCAGGTGGCGACCCACACCAGGCTGTACAGAGATGGGAGAAGCTGGATCTTCCTCCCTCCCCAGCTCAGAGTGACCTGAGGTGGTGGGGACCCAATTCAGAACAGCGCTGGCCCCCGGCACCTCCCTGGGGAGACAGCTGGGGGAAGGAAGGACAGTGGCACCCA
>NW_010413784.1:22723-31601 GCF_000710305.1 Buceros rhinoceros silvestris
CCAGCAGCTTCTGGAGAGACGGGGCCGTTGGAGGAAGCTGCAGCGGAGCTCCCACCAGGGCGCAGGCAAAGCTGGGGGTGAGGAAAGCTGAGGGGCATGGCAGAGACAGGGCTGGTCCCACTGGAGATGGGGAGTAAAACACCTTCCCCCCCACTGCGGTGCTAATTAGAAACCACAACACAGCAATTACCATCCCGGGAGCTGCGAATGAAGTGGAGAGCTCAGGCCTTTAATGTTCTCCTCTCCAGCGCCAGGCAGAGACTCACACCTCTCTTTTCCAATTATTTCCTCTGGATTTGGGGGGAGAGAGGCAGAGGCGGAGGGAATCCAATTACCCCCCACAGTGCCAGGCTCCTCGTACTGGGGAAACCAGGTGCCGCCTCGATTGCTCCCACACCGGCTGCATCCATGCTGCAGCCTTCCAGATCCAGATTACGCTATGGACGGAGCCCCAGAAGCGAGGATGGCAGAAGGAAAAGGGATGCAGCTTGTCACCTGGGTGAAACTCAAGCAAGATCACGGGGGAGGGAAGAAAGCAGCTTTTATACAGGCTGCTGAAGTGCAGCTCACTCGTAAGATCCCACCAAGGTGCTTTAAAACACGTCTTTCTCCAGGGGTGGGGATGGCTGGGGAGGCGGGGGGCTCACTGCAACTCAGACTCAGTGTCGCTGCCACCGCCTTCCCCTTCCAGCACACAGCTCCGATGGGTGCGAATGGTGTGAAAACGCAGCTCACGCTCCAGGGGTGGCGGTTTCTCTTGGAGCTGGTTCTCTTGCTCCTCTCTGCACGGCAAACTGGACCGAGATCAGCAAGCGCTGGCACCAAACCCTGCTGCCAACGCTGGGCACAGCACCACGCCAGGCTCCTCGCCCTGAGCACGACGGATTATAGGGAAATCCCCAGAGTTAGTGAATGCGAAACCTGAACAGTTTCTGGATGTGTACCCCTCAGCATCCATGTCTTCTCCAGTGCTCCCGAGCCCCTGTGTCAGGGCTCAGCCACAAGCACTGATGGACCTGGCAGTTGTGGGAGCAAAGCCCTTTCCTTCTTGAGACATTAGCTCGTTTGCAATCAGCCTAGATTAACTTTGCAGAAGACTGTAGCCTCCTTTCCAGCGAGTCCTGACCCCACCACACCCATGTGCCTGGGGCTGGATTTCTGGTAGGGCAACCCTGCAGTTCTTGGTCGCACTGCACCGGGCTGAGGTTTCATCCATAACAAGCGCAACCAAGACGTGCAGCAGAACCAAATGCCTTGTATAAATGACCTCCCCAGGAAGCTGCTCACAATTAACAGAGTTTTTAAGGGGTAAAAGGCAAGAATTTTGCCACAGAGGCAGTGGGTTTGCAAAGCCCCCGGCAACCTGCCATGCACATGCTGTCCTGTCGCCTCCCGGCTTCCTTCCTCACCTATTCATGAAGAACAGTGTCCCAACAGCTGTCTGAAATCCCAAACAGGGGTCAGGGCCCAGAGGGGTGCAGCGTGGGTCTGGAGGACATGGCTCTCCTGGCTCCCCACAGGCAGCTGCCAATCAGGCTGCCAAAATCCGTCCTGGCCCCTGTGCTCGCTCTCCCAGGCTTGGCAGGTTTTCACGCTGTTGGCTGGAAGGGATGACAGCCCTGAACAAATGCTGAGACTGAGATATTTCCTAAATGAGGACCTTTGTTTTGTGCCGATCCAGATTTACTGGAAAACCAGTAAAAGCTATACTGGCCCTGGCTGAGCAACGATCCACATGGCTGCAGAATAAAGACAGCCACAACCTTTCCCTCAACAAATCACCATCCCAACTCAGCACAAACACACGATATTCCCAGAGAAGGGACCATCCCTTCCTTCTAGCCACTGGGGATCCATCACTTCTCCATGGCCCTGCTGAGTGTGAGCCGCTCTCCCGCTGCCTTGGCAGCTCGTCCAGCGGTGCTGCAGCCACCCCCTGTCTCCTCTGGTTGTCAGAGGGGAGAGAAGCAGGTTTCTCCTCCACACTGTAAGACGTACGCTGCAAGCTGGCTGCAGGTCAGAGGAACATCACTCCTTGGGACTGTAATTATATCCTTCTGGCACAGGCCAGCTGGGAGGCAAGTCCTTTGCCTGCTAATTATAGGACATTATATTGCTATTAAACAGAGCACTCTCCAGCTCGGCAGACAACACGCTGCTCACTTGGCCTTGCCTGTTTACTAGGAGGTGCTGGTGCATCCTTCAGCACAGCCAAGCAGGCGGAGGACAGAGGAGGATGGGGATACAGGTGGTCTCCAGAAACCCTCCTCCCTCCCCCACCAGCATGACATGAGTTCCCATCCTACAGCTCCCTCCATTTCCACCACCATTCTGCTACATGCACAGTCCCAAATCCTCAGCATTTCCACCCCAGTATCGCCAGACAAGCGAGCGCCAGCACCATCTTCTGCTGCTGACTCCACCACCACCTTTCCCACCAGGTTGTGTTTGAATTTCTACCCCCCTGCTTCTAAGTCTCTCCCCACCCTCACTTAGTCCCAGTTCACACAGGGACAGGCACACCCAGATCAGGATAAACCTGGATAAACATTGCTCCAGCTGAGAAGTGTCCTCTCCATCTCATCCCTTTCCCTGTCTCAAATAGAAGCATTTGAATCGCCAGCTCCTTGGTACAGGCCAAGACCTGTCCAGCCCTGATCATTGTTTTCAAGTCCCGAACACAAAGATGTGTTCATCATGCTTGACCGTGGCGCACCCTCAGCGAGGAGCTGATCTAAGACTCTCGACAAGTGCTGTGAGGGAAAGCACAACCAACACCAGGAATTCATGTGATGGTTGGAAAGACCAACCACTGCCCACTGCCAGAAGAGCAGATCTTGGAAAACAAACAAAAAACCCCACCCCTAGGGCTCTCCAGACACATACCGCTGTCCCACTGCACGGGGCAGTTCCAAACCCCTCTCACTGGTTTCGATCCCTTCAAGAACAATGAACTAGCGATAACGACGCTGGAAAGCTGCTCATGAAAACCTCTAGCGAGGCTGTCAACCTTCTCATGGGTTGCCATCTATTGCCACCACCTCCCCCTCCTCTCTCCCCTCCCCTCCCCTCACTGCCTTCTCATCTCCAAGCCCTGACGCTGCCTAAATCCCCCCTCGTGACTGCTGGCAGCCCTAGGACAGAGCTCAAGCGAATGAGCTGGGCAGCATAACCACCCATCAGAAACGGCTCTGGGCAGGGGACACCGAGTCCAAAAGAGACAGAAGCCCTTCCTCTCCCTTCCCTTGCTGCACAGCCTCTTCCCCAGCCGCAGGCTGCAGGTGCACGTAAGCCCAGCAGATCCCACTCAATAGCTTTGCAATGGTCATCTTCATTTTATTATTTTGTTCCCCCCTCGCCCCCGGACAGGACCTTCCCTCTCAAAACAAATTACCTCCCTGCCAGTCTCTGCTTCTGCGCTGATTTCCTGATTATAGAGGGGGGGGTGGTGGGATAAAATAATGGTCCGCTTTCTTTCTTCCTCCTTTAGGAACGCAGGACCCTGGCAAATGGTTTTGCCCCTGGGCTGAGCCGTGGCCAGTTCCACCCCCTGCATGAGAGAGTTAATGAAATACGCAGCGGAAGGTCCCTCCCGCCTCCCGCTCCAGGACTTCAGCTGACTCCAGTACGGCTAATCCCATTACAAGAAAATAACGTGGATAATTCAAGCTAATGAAATCGTTACAAGAATGTGGACAGCCAGGGGTGGACATTCAGAGCCAATTTAACACTCCTTGGTGTTGTTATCCCCAGCACAGGAAATATCTGAAAGGAGGAAGGGAAAGGAGAGAGGGAGGAAAAAAAAGCCCTCCTCTCTTGTTAGCTTAAATCCTGTTAGAGTTCAGGAATTAATCTGCCACCCATCTCCCCTACTACCATTATCATCATCATCAATAACGTCTCCTCGGTAACCTCTGAAAATTAGCAAATGAATGCACAGGAGGGCAAGGCAGGAGCGAAGCCTCCCGACACGTTGAACCAAGCGCAAACCGCCGCTGCCTCCAGGAGACGGTGGGTGGAGGGACTCTGCAGCAGACCAGGTGTCCCGGTGGATCCCCAGCCCATGGCTGGATGGTTGAAGCGATGCTGGGAAGCAGGACCTCACCTGCCCTGGCCCCACTGCTAAGCTGATCCTTCCTTCCCGCAGCAGCTCGTCACCTGCACCGGACAGTCCTGCTGGATAATCAAATCACCATCCAAACCACTAGGGAAAGCCAGTGGGGCGGAGGACAGCCACGTCTGTGTCTTGTGCTTTACTACGTGGGTCATCAGGTTTTCCAGCTTCCTCTCCTCTTTGCCCAGGAGCATCGTCTTTGTCTGGAGGCCTCTCGATCTGCTGCCGCAGCAAAACTGGGTTTCACTTTATGCAGTTCCTGTTCTTCAGTGCTGGCCTCGTGCTGCTGGGAGAAGCACTGCCGGCTGCTCTGAGCTCAGCCACTTCGGAGCCATGGAGCCTTCCTGAGGCCAGGTTTCTGGGGGACACCCGTCCCCACTGCAGAGAACCTCCAGAGACAGTTCTAAGCCACCCATCCCAAGCCGAGCGCTGGTGGCACGTGTCTGAGCTCAGCCACAGCACCTCACCAAGAATCACTCTTCTTGGCACTGAGCATCCCCAGGCAGGAGCTGCCAGTTGTGCTGTGCTCATGGATGTGGTGGGGTCCCTCCTCCCCACCACCTGAAGGAAGCGCAGCCCTTCCTGCTTGGGGTCAGAGGTGGGGGAAGCCTCACCACAACAAGATTTCAGAGCTACTCAAGCTGGTATCCTCAGCTCACGTAGGATCGCGAGTGTTCAAACACCTCCTGAGTTTTTAGCTGGATATGGGTGGTTCCAACTCATCCCTGTCCTGCAGTGCTGGGTGCAGGGTCCCGCAGCATCCCCCCCAGAGGCAGCTGCCCTCTCAGGGTGCTGCAATCTCATGCCAGGCAGTATTCGGCCTCATACTCCCCTCAAATCACCTGCAACTCCTTCCCTGGAAGCTTTAGAGAACTGCTTGACAGGGCAGTGAAACAGCACAAATGAAGGGGAGAGACTCCCAAGTCTCAAAGAAGCTCCAAGTGTCCCAGGAGACTGGGATGTCCCAAAACAAGGCTTCAGAACCGGGAGAGCTGCTTAATGCAGGCCCACAACAATCGGGAAGAGCATTTTCAGCCCAGGAGGTTCTCCAGGACAGGTGATGTCAAGGTCCTGTAAAGGCAGGAGTGAGCACCAAGAGATGCTGCAGCCCTTCAGCTAAGGAGCTCAGCAACTGGCAGGGATGCTGGGGAGCAAAGCAGGGACCCCAGGCTCCTTTCAGCCTCAGTTTCCCCATACCCGTGACCCCGCAAAGCTGCATCTTTCCCATTTTTCCAGCTCACCACCTGCAAAGCCATGGCCACTGTCTACCAGCCTCACCCACCCAACACCTGGATCAATCCATGAAGGCAGCAGAGGGACTCATGATTTAAAAAGAAAAAAAAAAAAGAAAAAATCATAGTGAACATCTTTGGTACAAAAGAGAAAGCAAAAGTAGCAGAAATGCTGGAAATCCTGCAAAACAGTGACCTGGCCTTTCAAGAGCGAGAAATCACCCTGTGCCTTCTCTTTGAGGGGAGAATGAGGCCAGAAAAGGTGCACCACAAGCACGTGGCTCTGTGGCAGGCTGCAGGTGGTCCAGCCTGGCTGGCCATCCCCTCCCTGTCCCACGTGGAGACTCTGATGTGTGGTGGAGAGGAATTTTCCACCTTTCTGCCACTACAGCACAAATAACACCTTCTCCCTTTTTCTCAGGCTTGATTTTCACTAGACTCCTAGACTCCCACCTCACATCTCCCCAGCTTTGGCTGGAAGCAACCAACGCTCCCCGAAAGCAGCCCTGCCTGTGGAAGCAGGGGAGGAGGGAGCGGGATGAGCCCCGCTGGGATGCGCCTGGCACGAACGGCATCATTCAACATCCCAGGGATGTTCTCCCACCCACACGTCTAATGACATCCAGACGGCGCTCTGGGCACACCTGCCACAGCAACTGTTTATCTTGCTGACGACTTAAAGAGCATCGTTTGCGACGTTTCCGGCAAGGAAAGGCAATTAGCGTGTCGCCGGCTGGGCGCAAAGCTCCTCTTGCTTTATCTCTGCTGTGGCTGCGTAGCAGAGGACCCTTGGGTGCTAATTCCCTCCTGCTGCTCCTCTCACATCTCTTTGGCTCCTCCAGTTGGAAATACGTGGCTGTGCTTCCTCCCAAAGCTGCCAAACGTGCCCGTACCTGGGGATGACGACAGGCAGCAGGGCAGAGCTGTGCTTGAAGGAGCAGAGCCCCAGGGCCAGGGTTGAGGGGGACCATTGTGATACGCTTGCCCATAGCAGAATAAAGTGATGCTTTGCCACAAATACATGCCAGGGGAAAAAAAAAGTCTTCCTAGTAGTCACACTGGCCAGGGTGACATGGCCTGGGAGCAAAGGAAGCCTGCGAGGCTCCTGCGTCCTCGGCCCTGTGCCACTCTCCTGGATCCCCTCTCCAGCCACCACACTGGCCCAGCCCAGCCTTGTGGCAGAGGCCCCACCACCGCATCCCCTGCCCAGCCTGACAGTCCTCACCTCTCTCTCTTCCTTCATCCCCACCATCCCGCTGGGTCAGGGTTCCTCTGCCTCAGCTAAAGGCCACGCAGGACTCTCCTCCTGCCACCTGCAAGCCTTCGCATCTCCTACCCCTCCTTGCCAGCTCAGTGCCCATCTCTCACCAGGGGCCACCAGTTTTGTCCATGCTGTTGACTGAAGTGCCGCTGCGGCGTCTCCCTGATGTGCCCCCAACACTGCCCAGTTATTCTGGTGCAGGTCCCAGCTCCAGCACACGGAGGAAGCCCATGAGATCCACCTAGAAACCAGGTCTGAGGAAGCTCAGTCTGGCTTTGGGACTGCCCTCGCTCCCCATCTCATCCACGTACAGAAAACTAACCCAGGTTTAGCTCCTTCTGCATTTACCAAACGTTAGACTAGATCTCTTCAGAAAATATGCAGCTGCTCATTACCACAAACAGTATCAGTACCAGGGACTATGTGCATGTAGATGTGCTTCTTCCAAGGAGCTGTGAAATTACCCACAAGACTCCGGCGAATATTAAGCCCCGTTTTCTGCGGGCGGCTCGGTCGCCAGCTCCCTTGGAGCTCGCAGTGAAGCAGGATCAGAAACACGACAGCTTTGGCCCCAGACCAACATGCGGCCACGGGACCTTCCCTCTCCTCAAGACGCAAGACCAGAAGGCAGTGGCTGTTTCCCACCGCTTAAATGGCTTGTTTAAAAATGGAGCAAAACATTTTACCCCTTCTCATTTATTTTCCTTAACAGTTGCTTATGAGGGACCTTATCAAAAGCTTTCTGAAATTCCAAGTAAATTAGTCATTAGGCGGGTTTTCAGAACAGTAATTAGGCCACTCCATGCCCCTGATGTATTATTTACCTGAGAAGATATACATAATTAGGGCTCTTCTTTATAACTGGTATTACACGCACTAAATTCTACTCCAGTCTATCGTGTAATTACGCAATTAGGCTGCATGCTAAACAGAAAGAAACCAATTCTGAAAACCAAGCGAAAAAGGAAAAAAAAACCCCACGCAACAGCAATTATTATTTTTTAAATCCTCCATCACCAGCACAGTGGCAGGTCTTAAAATTTTAATATCCCTCCACTTAAGTAATTTTTAAACAGGTGCTGCAACCAGGTTTGGTTTCTTAATTTTGCTGCATTTAATCCTACTTTGTGAGGTTTAACGTCGCGCAAGAGATTCGGTTCCTTAAAGAGATTTGCTGATGTTAAAAGGGGCCTTTCCCTTCCCTGGTCGGCACAGATGTGCCGTGCCGGTGGAAGCGGCTTCGCCTTGTCTCTCAGCCTCCCTTCACCGCTCCGCAGCCGCCTGCTCCTCCCAAATGATGACTATTTTTCCACAGTCTCCCAGCTCGCAGCTGGCAGAGGCAGGCAGGTACAGCTGCTGTGCTGTGACCGTCACAGTGATTCAGCCCGACAGAGCTGGCTCCTGCGAGGGAATTTAACGGGGCAGCGCGGCAAAAAGAGAGGTGGGAAGGGTTGGGGTGGGGTAGTGAGCGCCAGCCCTGGGGCAGAAAACCACCCAGCAGCCTCCACACACTCTGCAGCCGGAGGAACAGACTCCACCACCTCCCGATTTGTTCCCGTCTTTCTCTTGGTCTGCACAGCTAGGTCTCAGCTCTTCCGTAGATCCCTTCCTACCTGGGCCTCCCCACGGGGCGTTACGCTAGTGGAGTCACATCTGTCCTACCTTTGTTTCCTCCTCCTGATGGAGGAGCAGGTGCCATCAGGTCTAACGCAGGGTGGGGATGTTTCTTTAATCTCCTTACTGTTATACACCTATTTTAGAGCTGGGGAGATCAAGGATGAGCACCCAGGACTCACTAAGCACACTGGAGAAGATCCCAGCGTATTATCCACATTTATTTTTATGTTTTAAAGACAACGACCATTCACTATTTAGTTAAAGTGCGAACAGATTTCCTTCCGAAACATTCCCAAGGCACAGGGAAGGTGCAGAGCTGGCACGGGGAGCGCCATAAACTTTAGGAAGCCCCTGGTTTGAACAGCGCACTTGGACTTGTGTGGAACTCTGAAAGAGAGCTGGGGGTTCAGAGAGGTCTGCTGGTCCCAAAGAGCATGGGCTGGTGACTTAAAGACAACTGTTATTGGACAGGTGGGATGGAAGAGAGCATTCGAAACCAGTAGAGAGGGTGAAAATCCCCCCGTACTATTATTTAGGTTTTGCTGCTGCTTCTCTTTTGGTGATTTCTGCTCCCAGCCCTGGTCACCTCAGGGCTCCTCTCCCCGCTGCTGCCATGTGCCAGCCCTGCCGAGGCTCGGCTGGGGTCCCGCCGGC
>NW_010413784.1:31616-36686 GCF_000710305.1 Buceros rhinoceros silvestris
CCCCCCCCCCCCTGGGTGCCATGTGCCCGCCCTGCCGAGGCTCGGCTGGACTCTGGCCGCTCTCGAATCCTGTGATTTCACCTAAACAGTGACGTTCTCCTTGATGCTACGGCCATTACTATCACACCCACCTCTGGGGACCACGCCAGGACCAAACTACAGCTTCTGATACCCCCTCCCCACGGAGGCTCTCACCGAGCTGTACAAACAACCGCAGTCACGACCCTCGTATCCCAAACCTCATGAAATCTCAATCCCTGCACGGACGTTGATGAGAGACCCCAGCGCTCGCAGAGCTTGTGCTCGTAAGCCACAATTCTCCCCGCACGCGGCACCTTGCAGGACCAGGGCTTAGGAGCCACCGAGTCACCACCGTAATCACCGGCAGGTCAGGATTTCAAAGGAACCCGCAGCTCCAGCAGCGTTGAGATTTGGGGATTTATCTCTCCAGGGCTCTTTTGAAAATCCTGATCAGAGAGCAGCTCTGGGCAAAAATAAGTTATGCTAAAAATAGTGCTCACAGGAGGGCCCGGTACAAATCTCCGCTCCTCCAGGATTCTTATGAGTCAGCTCGTTTCAGAGACAAGAGGAAAACTGTACAACTAGAGAAGCAGTAAACACAGAAGGGAGACCTAGCCATGCCCAAAGGGGCACCTCGAGCATCCTCTGGAGAAAGCAACCTTGTTGGTAAGATACCAGTTGCATCAACAGTCAAAAAAATAAAATATATGTCTCAGATTCAACTGTAGAATGTCCTGCACTGAGCTGGAGGAGAATAAATATAGAAGCAATAAGATATTTATAGACAGACAGCTATTTTAACACAGCTCTGCTTTAAAGAGAACCCTTATTTAAGCCTTGTCCCTGTAAAGCTGCAGGATGACTTAGAAAAATAACCAGATTAATTATTTGCATCAGGAGAACAGAGAAACTCACAGGGAAGATCAAATGCATGCAAATGCATTAAGAACATGGGAGCTTGAATGAAGTGCTGCTGTTCTGGTGACTTGAGTACCAGCAGGATGGTGAGAGCTCCTGAGCACAGGCTGGTCTCACAAAGAGCCCAGCCCGACCACCTCTGAAGTCTGCCAGGGACTGGAACAAGGCAAAGCATTAAAACCAGGCACACGTCAGCTTGTTGGCAAGGCAGGCTGGGAGCCACCGCGCCGCCGGGCTCCCCTGAGCAGCACCAGCCTCTCCAGGACAGCAAAACATCAGATTTTCTCATTGTACCACAAAAGCAACGCAAGCAGCGGAGCATTTTCTAGACATACTGTATTCACTCTGCTAACGGTCTGATTCGCCCATCCCATCCCTCAAACCAAAGGTGAGGCTGCTACCCAGGCTCCAAAGGTTGCTCTCTTCTTTGGTCATCCTTTCCCAACCTATAACAACTACAACACCTGCTAAAGCTCAGAGGCTGCTTTATGACAGGTCTTTACAGGTCACTTGGAAAACTCTAAGACAGGAAAAGGAGCGATTGCCATAGTGCAAACATCATCTGATCCATCACGGGAACCATCGACGATGTTTCTACTCTATTTCTGCAGAACGCTCATTGCTCTCCACCTTTGCAATATCTGGACGAAGGGGAGGGAGGTTTGCAGCACCATGAAGAGCGGCAGAGCCCAGGGTAGAAGTCAACAACCTAAATTAATCCACGGCTTTCTAGGCAAAAAAGAAGTAACTGCTGTTGGGTTTGGGGTTTTTCTGTTTGTTTCCTTATTTATGCCAGCTCAAAGGCAAAACCGAATGCTGGGCCAGGCACCTGTGCGTTGGGGTGCAAGCTCTCCCTCTCATCCCCCTTTTGCTGTTCCCCTCCGCAACACTCCGGGAAGGCTCCTCACAACACCCTGGGTGTTCGCAATCGATTGCAGGCAAGAGCAGACACTTGTATCTTGCTGACAGACGCCGACAACACAGTGCGGCAGCCGCGGGCTTGCTGAGAAGGTGAATGTGAGGTAGAAATGAGGGGTTACAGGAAAGGAAGAGAAACCATGTTCCTCTGCGTCTGCTGGCAATGCTGTAACGCGGGAATGGATGTCGGGAGAAGAAAAGCGAGGCAATGACACACCTAAAAATAACCTGCCAGGGCCAACTGGGGTCCAGAAGGGCTGGAGTTTGCCCTCCCCAGAGGTGGCATTTCTAACAGCTTTTGACTACTGGCTGCCAGGGCAGAGACACCCAGCTTGCAGGGAGCTGGAGGCAAAGCAGGGACTTCATTTCTTATTGCTGTGAGGCTTCCAGCCCAGGGGCTGTCAGCAAAAGATCCTAAGTTTCAGAGGCGAACCCAACAGGTAGAGCTCTCTGAGCTGCCATGCCCATATTGGAGTAGGGGAGCTAAATGAGATGGGAGCAGGTAACGACTCCCCAGGAACAGATGCTCTGCTTAAACAGAGGCACTTGCCAAGTTCTGAGCTTTGTCTGACTCCTGCGCTGCTTGGGAAACCACCTCCCACCATTGCCAGTCTGCCTCTGAACGGCCACAGCATCCCACATACCTCCCCGGAGCAACACCTCGGCCTCAAGTGGCAGATCCCCCACACAGGGAAGAGTAAAAGCTGATGGTAAGCAGCACTGCCGCAAGCTGGTCACGTACAATGTGCCAGATGTCAGACAGCTGCTGGGTGCGGCGCTTCAGCCCTGCAAAAGGAGGTTCAGAGAACTTTCCTGCCAGCACTTGCTGCTCGTAAGGACAATGCAAAGGTGAGGGAATGGCACCATGCGATGCCAGTGTCCCCAAGGGACATGGTTATGTAGAAGGAACCTGCTTTCACTTCCCACAGCAGAGGACAAAGAAGAGGGGACATCAGAAAGGAATCAAGAGCCAGGAAAGCACGAGCAGTGTTGATTAAAGACGGGGATAATGCCTGGATTCATAGATTCTCCAACGGTTCCTAAGCGTCAGAGAGCATCGGCAATGCCCAGCACTCAGCCAGGGGTACCAGAGGCTGCGGCTGCTGCTGCTGGCACAGATGGGATTTGCCGCTCTCATCCTCCTCTCCCAGGGTCCAGGGCTCTGTGGGCACAAGAGCCACAGGTCCCTTGGGGTTCAGGGGACTCCTCTCCCACACAGACAGGTAACTCCCCTCCCAAGGTTTATTGCAAAGCTTTTTAGTGTCAAACAGCCCGGGCTGTTGGCTCTCTGCTGTGGGGAGGGAGCTGAGCCACTTAACGTGCTGTTTCCTTCTCAGCTCTGCAAACACAGGCAGAGCTGAGCTGCCGCTGCTGCTGCATTTCTCCAAACACTGCGAGAAGTGTGGCCATAGGGTACACGATGAGAGAAGGGAGGAGATGATCCTTCCAGCCCCAACCCACAAAAAAAAAAATACAAGAGCTCGCATGGAAAAAATCTTCTAGGGATTAGAATAACAAAAATTACTGGGGATAGAGCAGAGTCCCTGTCACCAGAGCGCCTTACGGGGGAGCGAGCTGCCAGCCAGGATATGCTTGGGAGCGCTGAGCCTGCGTGGGAGCTGTCAGAGCCCCAGCCCTACCTCGTGTGATGGGGCGAAGTCCCTGCAGAGGTGACAGCTCTGGCAGACGCAGTGAGCAAACAGCCGAAAAGGGGGAGAAATGAGAGAGGAGGCGATGGCAGCCGGGCAGCGATCTTTGCAGACAGAGACAGGCTGCGCTCGCTCACGTTGGAAAAGGAAAGGAAGGCAAGTGGTTAAAGCCCAACTTTCAAGCAGCATCCCCGATGCCCACAGGTAGGGCAGGGCAGGTTGGCAGCTCCCCTCCCTCCTTCCTTCCCTCCCCGAGACTTCCCCGCTGCAGCAGACCTAATTTCATGGGGTTTTTGCGCAAGCAGCGGGGTGGAAAATGATCACCGGGAGCCAGCGCATGCGGAGAACCCACCGTTCCCCAGATCCCCCAGCAAGGTGAGCAGCCCCAGCCCAGTCCCACTGGGTCGGTACCACAGCAATGAGCTTTCCAAACCGCAGCCGTGGTGCAGAGGGGGGACCCACGCTCCCCCCATCCCCACCACCCTCCTGGATGCTGACGAGGGAGACAGCGCAGTCCTGCGTGACAGCGTGAAATTAATATGATTTTGGGGGAAGTTGGCAGTGAGTAATGAGCATCTGAACTACCTCGTCTCCACCCCCTCGCCCTCCCAGAACTCTTTTAACCCTTCGGCTGCTAGCACAGCAGTGGAATCAAAGGGTGGGAAGAACACGACCAGGGTTAAAGAGAACCAAAGAGGGGTCACGCAGCCTACCGGCAACTTTCGGCACAAATCCCGACGGTGCTGCTTACGATCAGGCCCAGCCCACCGAGATGCCAAGATCAGCACTCCTGGGCTTGGAAAAGACACTGTTGCTGCCTTCCCAAGCGAGGCTCCACAAAGAGATGACAAAAAAAACAAAAATGGGGGGTGTGGGGTCTGAAGGGTGACCAATGCTGTCCTCTAAATGTCCTTGGCAAGTCTCAGAAGGCCACACATGAGGGGGACACCCTCATGTGTGCAGACCACCAGTGGGGAGTCCCTTTGCTAACAAGCAGGTCTGCGAAAAGCAGAACAAAGGAGATGACTTTCCCATCCCAGTTTCCCTGATATCTAAGAAAATGAGAACTTGTTCAGAAAAAATGTTCCATCTTCAAGGGCAGCTTATGCGAACTCCTGGATGTCTAATAAGGGTCAGTCCCACAACAGCACCTTCCTGGGAAGACAAGCCTGGGGAGCTTCCTCTTACACCTCATTGCACCAAGTTCTCAAATTTAAGATCTCCTCTCCTCTGCCAGATGCCTGGAAGTGGTCAGGAGCCTGCTGGGGGAGGAGGAAAGGGAGGTGAGAAGACAGATGGTCAGCTCGATCCGCCTTAGCTCGGTGTCTTCAGGGAAAGCAACATGCGGGCAGGAGCAGACACAGAAACACTAGTGGTGCCACCAGCTGCAGAAGCCAACACGGTTCAAACGTCTTTGGCAGGGGCTCTGCCCGGGGGAGGTAAGAGGCTGTGCAGCACAAGGTCCTTAATTCTAACCATATCCCAAGGCTTCAAATCCGCTGGATTGGAAGAGGTAGAACTGCTGTAGCAGGCTTGAGGTTAAAAAAAAAAAAAAAAAAAAAAA
>NW_010413784.1:36715-43375 GCF_000710305.1 Buceros rhinoceros silvestris
TTTGAAAATGTAGAACGGCTGTAGAAGGGTTGAGGTGAAAAAAAAAAAAAAAAAAAAAATCGCAAACAGAGATGCAAATAAAGGACACAGTGTCATCCTGAGGAGAAAACTGTGATTCATTAGAGGCTCGTCAGGACCTTCTCGTGAAGCCAGACTGAAAAACACCCACACATACAGACTAGCAAAAGACAAGGAGGTGGAGGGGTCAGTGTCACCGTGCAAGAACTCCAGTTAAGAAATGCTACAGAAAGAAGGATTTTAAGACCAAGGAAATAATCATCTTGATTGTTCCTTGACTTAAAGGCCAAGACACAAGCTCCAAAGTTGGTCCAAAGTGTAGTTGGAATCAACAGTGTAGATTCTGCAACGGCCCTGGCTGTCAGCCCCCAAGTAGCCTCAGCAGCCGGGGGACAATAACAAGAAACAGCTACAACATAAGGCGAAAAAATTAGATGTTTTTCCTTCCTTAGATATAGAGCCGCAAGTACTCTCCTTAACAATTCAGACAAAAGGAAACCTCCTAACACTGCTACACCGAGTGGGTTGTTTACAGGAGCCAGCAGCATCTCTAGGCTTTGGGGTTTGCCTCCTATCGAGGAGGAAAAGCCCACACGTGTGCACGCACGTGTGCTGGTCCCACTTGGCACAAAAGAGCGGTCAAACCCCCAAAGCAAACCCCCAGCGTTCCATTGGAATAAGACATTTTGAAAGCAGCCCCTTCCCCATCTCTCTCCACCTCCCCGGGCCCCTCCACGCCAACAAGCAACAGAGTCTGTGCGTAAAACTAATTAAGTTCCACCAGGAGGTTCGGCTTGGTGCCCTGGTGAGAGATGCTTTGGCAGGAGTCAGAGGGAAGCAGCCTAGAAACTCCCTTTAGTCGCATCGGACAACGGGACTGCGCAAAAGCAAGCAGCCAAAAAACTCCTCAGCAGAGGTTTCAGGCGAGCGGAAAAGGGGACCTGTGGGTATGGTCTGCAGAAGAGTGGAAAAAAATTTAAAACTCAAGTATCATCATGAATATTCAAGCCAGCGAAAGAGACGTGCTGTAAAATCTTCCTTCTGCTCTCGGGAAGATCCACCTTTTAAAGCAACTCTGCCAAGATAACAGAGAGTTAAACATTTCCTTATCTATGTTAAACACCTTTATGATTCAAACTGAAAAACTGCGCTGAAAACCCATTTCACTCTCCCCCACCCCATGGCTCATTTTGGATAGTCAAATTAAAGCGGCCAGTTATATTTCTGGTCTCTGAATATCAACCAAGCGTTGCTGGGTTTGGGTTTCCAGTACCTAAGGAAAAGGCTTGAAGAAGGACCAAAAAAAAAAAAAAAAAAAAAAAAAAAAAAAAAAAAAAAAAAAAAAAAAAAAAAAAAAAAAAAAAAAAAAAACCACCAAACCAGTTTAATTTATGCTTTTTGAGATAGTAAGAGAAATAAACCAGCCCAGCAGATCCCTGTATGCTCACCCAGAGCTCTGGGCACAGACCAGCTCATTGCTGCCCAGAAAAGCCCCTGCAGCCTGCGTTTCCCTGGGCACCAGCTCCCGTGGGATGGGGTGGCCCAGCCTAAGGGGCAAGACTTAAATCTGGTCCCCAGCAAGGGGGAAAATGGGGTGATAACAGAGACTGAGGGCAGGGGGAGAGACAGGTGGAGTCACAGGGGAGACCAGTATTGCTGGGCTGGGCTGCTGGGCAGCCAGGACCTGTGGCAAACACCAGCCCGGGGTCTGCCGGAAGGCTGCAGGGACAAGATGCTGCCAGGGACGCTGGAGGGCAGAGGAAAATGTCACGGCAAAGAAATGCCATCTGCCCCTTGCAAAGTGACAAAACACTGAACATCACCAGCGGGACAGAGCTCTTCAGCCAGGAAGGAGGGAGCAATCAACCCACAGCTTCCTGATCACGCCAGAGAAAAACCCCGCAAAGATGCTTTTTTTTTTTTTTTGCAAGTGTTTTCAAACTATGTGGGCAGGCAGGGCCTGAGAGCAGGCGGGTATGAGAGGGGCAGAGCCGCGCTGGGGTGGCAAGCTTCAACCTGGAGCAGCATCCCTCAGCCCCCCACGCCAGCCACGCTCCTCCTCAGACGCTCAGCGGCCCAAGGCACAGAGCTCGCATTCTGATTAGAGCGCTGAAATCCAGCCTGAACACCAAGCGCCACAGCATCTGCTGGCAGCGTCGGCAGCCGCCCGCATTTGCGTCTCCTGAGGACGTGGCCTTGAACCCGCTTACTGACGCTTCTTCCAACACATGCAGCCCTGCAGCGCTCCTGGCATGGGTTTGCCCCATAGTTTTGGGAAGCCACCTTCAACATGGGAACCAGAGAGTGTTATTGCTAGGGACAGACCAGACCAGCGCTGTTGGCATGAGAATTCTCCCGTACGCCGGAGGCACCAGAGCACATACGTGCACCTATGCTTGTGCCTGGATTCAGACCACCATTGCACCAGCGAGGGCCTGTAATCTCAGGGCACACACCAGCCTGGAGCGGGAGCCTGGGGATGGCTTTGGAGATCACAAAGAAGGACAAGATACTTTTTTAAACCACCCATTTGTTTCCTGGAGAACACAATACCATTATCTCCCTCCACACCACGCCAAGCTCCGAGGCATTATTACTATAATGACACATATCCCAGTTCTCGCTCCTAAAACTGTTTTTGACAGGTTTCAACCTCTCTACAAGACACACATTCCATGGTCCTTCCAAGTGCTGCCACCAACATTCCAGTTCAGAGGGGAGACCAGAAAGCTGGGATTCAACACAGACCTGACAGCTGGGTGCAGAGCACCCACTGATGCTGCTGCTTCCCCAGGGTCCTTCTGCTTGTACGAGATCATTTTTGGGCATCCTCTTCAGGCACAGGCTTGCAAGCACGGTACCCTGAAACAGGCACAAGCGTGAACAGCTCAGTTCTGCACAAATACCTGCTGGCATGGCACAGTCCCGCTACTGAAGCATCCATACGCTCACCCTACCAGCCCTTCTAGGGAGTTCTCCGAGGCAGCGCAGCCCCAATCCACAAAAGGTTGTTCAGCAAGTGATAAGTACTTGAGTAATACCACCAAAGAACTGATCAAGGTATCCAGACTGGAGCAGCCTTTCTCCTCTCCTCTGCAGATTGCTCCAGAGCAGCATTTTGTTCATCTGACTCCACACCGAGCAACACAGGAGTTTGCTGGGCCACAGCTGTGGAAGACGAAGAGGCTCTGCCCTCGACAGAAGGGGAACCCCTCTCAATTCACCAGTAAGGGAGCTGAAACTTAGCTTTAAACGAGTAACCACACACAGGTAGAACAAGAGACACGTAGCTGGAGACTTTGCTCATCACTTCAACAGCTACTCCCTTCCCTGAGTCCTTCAGACTGGATCTAGCTGACAGTTGGACCGTCATGATGAATGACTCAAAAATGCAGATTAATTTGTTCATAGATGTCACTCAGATGAACAACCAATGAACCCAACAGTGGTTTCTACCATGAGGAAGAGCTGACGACCAACCCCACATGCCCAATGCCTGCACGTCTGGCAACTCTGCCCCATCTCCTCCTGCCCCTCAAATAATGTTCTATCCATATCAGTTTAATTCTGTTTTGGTTGTGAAGGGCTAAGAGCACGATAAACAGGCAGTTGGATGGTCCTGTGAGTCACAGCCGTGTTTGTGATGCACTTGCCCTTTCCTGGACTCTGCAGGGTGCAGCTGTGAGCAATGGAGAAAGATCTGCACTTCGCTTCTTCCCGGAAGGGTGCAGGACACACTGGGGGACATCACGCTCAGCAAGGAGCTAAGGTAGCGATTCAGTCGGGAGACATCTGACCTAGGGCAGACCTGCTGATGTGGCAGGATGGCAGAAGGAACAGGCTTAGTAACCCTCTCCCACCATCTCCAGACCAGGCTCAGCAGCTCCTGGGGCTTCTCCCCAACATCCCACCCACCAGCTTCATCTCTCCTGGCTGCACTTGTGCAGCCCCTGCCCTACCCACAGCAGACCCTTACACCGTGGGGAGGTGCCCACTGTGAGTTCTGCAGCTCCTCCACTCTAGCCACGGGCCACCACACTGCTGGAGGACAGTAGGGAGAGAAAATTTATAAGCAGCAAAGAGAAAACAGCAATGGATTTTGAAGGATTTCTAGCACAACATCTAGGGTTTTAAAAGCAAAAGCATCACTTGGAGAGTAATCTGACATTAGACTGTTTGGCAAGCGATGCTTTAGGGCTGTTTGCATTGAATATTCTCATTAATACTGCCCAGCACTTCCTTAACAAACTCATGTGTTTACGCAGCGGCTAATTTTCTGCCTCCTCTGCCTTTCAGTAGCAAAGATTTCCACGGCTTCAACAGGGCAACATTACTCTGGGAAGAGGAAATTGTCTCCAGTCATGTAGACTCCATTACTGGGAGAAAGGTGTGAACAGCGAGCATGTCTGGCAGATGGATTCATTATACCACCGTGTCCTTTATAATGGGAAATGAAAAGCCCATTCTGATAACTACACTTTATTATAATAGGTCAGAAGAAGTGAAAGGCATCATCTTATAAAATTAACTTCATAAAGACTGCCTTTAAAAAAACTACCTCTGCCAGTTTATCCACCTTATCTTTCTTCAGAGGTTTTTCTTCTTCTAGAAGAGATCCGAAGTCTTGTCTCACTGGTTGTCTTCACTTTTACCCCTACCAGAGGGAATAGAGCTGTTTCCTCCTCATCAGTCCCAGGCACTTGTTTCGCCAGATGCAATAAATGCCACGTCTTTGTCAAGACGGAGGAAATAGTCAGCAAAGGAGTTAAAATTAAAAGAGACACCCACCCCCGAAGGTCTTGGCCAGACACAGGATTACTTTCTTTACAGCAGAAAGTCAGAATGCAGAGATAACTGCTCCAATAACCTCCCATACCCTTCGACTGCTTTTCTGCTACCTGCTCCTTTAGACAACCTAAAGTCCAGTCTCGCGACTGAGAATAATTTTGTGATTGAGCAGCTTTATGCCATGTGTTCGATTGCAGTTCCTGCAGGTGAAAGGCAAGGGATGGCCAGGCAATAAAACACCTTCCGCACTCACAGTGCCAGCACATGATCCCACTCGAAATTTTGAGGGTTATTTCTATTGCAACTAATTGGCGGGGGAGGACTGGAAGGGACAGTTGTTGCAATTTGAGCCAAATTTGTAGATACAGAGCACAACGGTAAGTTCTCAGAAACATTTTGCAAAGAAAAGCAGAAGCAATGCCAGCCCCAGAACAGGCTACTGGAGCTGCAGCTGTAATAACTGCATCCTTTGGTGCATCGGTTACGGCAAACTCCAGGCAGACTCTCCATGGTACCAATCCCTCAGGCTGCATTTGATGGGGTAGAAATCTTTTAAGAAGTCTTTTTCTAAATCTAGTTGTTCTCCATTTGGGGAAAATAAAATACATATCTCCTTCAAACATTATCTGCCAACTGCAAAACAGTCTTATTTTTAATATTCGTGCAAGTTGGTGGAGATAGGGGGAAGGATGGAGGAGGATGCTATGAAACAAATAGTTAATTGGAGCTGCCAATGAAGGCTGCGCGGATCTAATGTGCTAGATTTTAAAGGAGCCTCATTTTCAGAAATTGCCAGAGCTCCAATCTGTGACAATGTGGCCTCTCACAGATCTCCAATTCAGCTCACCACATCCAGAGTCTCTTTGAACAAAAAAAAAGTCTTGCCATAAAAGCCCCCCAATTTGGTAGCAAAAATTAGCAGCCTTCATGGGATAGCATGAAGATATCAATGGGGCTATCAACCCCTTTGTCTCTGCTCCCCTAACTCCGGCTCTTCGGAAAGAACTAAGGACCATTTGTCTTTTGTTATTTTTCCAGGTAGTAAAGAGTAGAATCTAATAAAGAACAAAAATGGGGGAAAGAACACCCACAGTAGCTAAATCTTCACACCTAGCCCAAAAGCAGCCCCTATAATTGAAAAGTGTTTCTCCCTCTGAAGAAAATTACACCTATAGAGTCTCAAAAAGAAAAAATTATTAAAAAATCCCTTGACAGTATGAGAGAGGCCAACACCTGCAGCAGAAGAGGGCAGGACCCACTCTGAACCAGCGCCACACCCCCCAGCAAGGCCATCGGGTCTGGGGTGGGAGGTAGGCAGCCCGTAGGGCTTGCGGAGCTCTGCAATGAGACATTTCTTTTGCAGCCGGAGGACTTTAGCTGTTACCCAGAGCATTCGCGACTCCAGACAGAGAAAATCAAGCACCACCTTTCTCCAGCCCAGGAATGGGTCGATAACCCCCAACTCCAAAATTAAAAAAGCCACATTGGCTTTGAATCTCCTGCAAACTATGAGCTTGAGGAAAAATCAATGTGAGTTTTACACCCACTCACAGACCGTTCCCAGGGGACTGCCTGGCCTCCTCCCTCCCAGGGCCCCACCTCGCTGCTGGGGACAGACAGGAGGAAGCTCCTGGGGAACGCAGCTCCCCAACCCTGCTGCTGCTCCTGCCGCAGAGGACACGCACGCTCACGCGACGGGAAGCCCGCGTGTTGCCCACCACTTCCCAACCCCAGCAACGTCCAGCCTTTCCCCAGGGTTTCAGAGATCGCTTGAGGCAGCTGGGGAAGGAAGGGCACACGCAACACAGCCATGGTCCACCTCCCCTTCAGCTGCTGTAGGAGCCGGGATGGTGG
>NW_010413784.1:43466-56085 GCF_000710305.1 Buceros rhinoceros silvestris
TGGTGGTGCAGGGCAAGTCTAAGCATTTAAGCGATGGATTGACTCATGAAGAATGATATTTAGTACCTGCCAGTGCAGGTACAACAGCTTGTAAAATCTGCTGTTCAAAGCACTCGACTCCCTTGTTTTCCCTGTTCTGGTGTCATTGACTCCTGCTATGGGTCCATTTGAAGAGGACGATACAGCTGCTTGACAAAGCTCAAAACCTGGAAATAGCTGTTTGAGGAAACGTTATATACGTGTATTATTTGGTAATATCTATTTGCGTAATACATGTATTAGTCTGGGGTTATATAGATACGTGCACTAATACATAGATAGGTAGTGGTGTATGTATATTTATTTGTTAGTTTAATTAACTTATTAATTTTTCTCCTGCTCAGGCAGTTGAGAAAAGAAAAAGCAAGCACAGAAAGAAGCAGTTTGGGGGACAACATCAGCTGCAGGGCTGGAAAGTGGCTTTTGAGCATGTGAAGAAACAATAGAGGAGATGGAAGAAACCCTCCACCACTGCGGGCTGCTGCCTTGCATGGCAATGCCCAACAGCACGGCCCGGTGGTCCCTGGGCTGGTGGTCCCTTGGTGTCCCCAGGCTGGTAGTCCCCAGCATGGTGGTCCCCAGCCTGGTTTTCCTGGGCAGGCTAAGAGTGCCCCCTGCAGCCCGGCCATCCGTGTGGCCTCCCTGGCCAAGAGACTGTTTGTGGACTCAAATAAATAAATAAAATACAAATAAGGCTCATTCCTAAATGCAGAAAGCTCAAAGCTCTGGAGCAAAGGCATCTGATTTAAAATCACCAAAAAAAGGCAACCTAGGAGGATGAAGTGTGTAGGAACGCTCTGGTTTTAGCTGCTCTGAAGGGAAGCAGGGACAGCAGGGTTCGAGGGAGGATTTTGTGTCCCCCCTCAAGCCGCTGGCTTTTGTTTTGAGGATAAAAATCCCCACGTCTCCGAGTATCCCAGGTAAATGGAATGGACATTCACACATCGCTCCAAGAGCACTGTCCACAGAACACGCGGCTAGAAGCTGTGTGTTCCTTGCAATATTAATCAGACTGCTCCTCTACCCCTCCTCTCCACAGCACTGAGGTGCCAGACAAGACAGGAGGAAAATAACATACCAAAACCACTCCAGTCTCTGCTGGCCTCGTCTAACCTCGTGATAAGCCTCCCTGCTCCTTGAACTTACCAGGGCCCTAGAAGGCAAACAGACACCCCTGGTTTTGTCTGCTCCAGCTTAACGAGCTAGTTTTTAAATCAGCAGTGCCCCACATGCTAAGAAAACTCAGCACACTGATATAGAAGTTTACATTTTTTGTCCTGTTTCAATAGGGCCTCTCAGGGCAGTAGTGTCCTTCCCTGTGGACAGGGGAGAAGGAGGAAGGACAGGAAGAAGCCAGGAGAACATCACAGGCTAATAAAGCCAGTAGAATTCACTGTATACAGGAAAACACTTAATTTCCCCCACCATGAACAAATCACTGCGGCTCCTCACAAGGCAGTTTTCACTGCCTGGTCTGGGAAGGTTTCAACGGGTTAAGCAGCTCAACTTACTCCCTTTGGAAAGGGACACCACAGTCAGGTGAAAGCGTCTGCCTTCTACTTGGCCAGACCACACAGAACAGCCTCCTCCTAAGGCAGCACCTCACCGTGCCCCACGGTGTGAGTGATCACCTGTGTTTTGCTGACAGGCAGAGTTGGACACCAATTCCCCTACATTCCTTCTGCGAGGGACAACAAGCAAAAATTCCTGTCCCAGGAGCAGAAAAGATGCTGCATGTGGTATTTTAAGAAGTTTCACCTCTTTTCTGGGATGCATTACAGGGCTTAACAAGTCACTGCACAAAAGGCTGCGGATACAAAGAAAAGAGAGCTCAGCCAGTGCACGGAAGAATGAGGCTGGGATCATCCCCAAAGCCCTGTTCAACGCTCAGCACCACCCCAGGCAGGTCTCATGGCTGACAAAGTGTTTCTTGATGGAGAGGGCACGACAGGCAGCAGAGTCCCACATCTGTACAGACACAGGGCTGCCAGCCTTGGGGCAACACCCCACCAACTATGTGAGCAAAACACTCGGGAAAGAGAAAGCAAGAAGTGCTCCCTCCACGATGGGAAGGGGCCGCACCATCCTGCGGGCAGGACAGATGGAGGAGGGCACCATCCCCAGCTAACAGCTCTCACAGCAGCTCTCTGCATCAGGAAAGCTGCTACACACTTTTCAGGCAAGAAGGAGGAAACATCCAGTGCTATGGCATTTACTTGATAGGCGAGGAGATGGCTGGGCTCCGCCGATGCCTGCGGCACGGTGACAGCCACCGGCTCTGACAGCTCACGGGGGCTCCAGCCAAAACACCGGCTTATGCGATCAGCAGAATTTTTATACTGGTAGAACCTGCCAAGTCAGTTGTATTTACATTCAGTAAAAGGCTTGTTTACTTCCACAAAGAAAACAAAACTGTATTTATAACCCAACAGCAAGATGCCACATGAAAATCATACTGGCTCCAGCCTGGAGCACTCTACAGACCCAAGAGAAAGAGCTTTCCTACCTGAAGAGCTCCCTGATTTCCCTGACGGTGGCCTGGAATGGGATGTTTCGGACCAGGATCTTGGAAGTCTTCTGCTTCTTGACCGTTTGTTTCTTTCGGGACGATTTCACAGCAGGCCTAAAGTCAATGGGAAGGGAAGGTAGGGATGACTGCATGGCAAAAGATCCATCTCATTCTGGCTCCTGTAGGGTTTCCTAAGTCTCTAAAGGACAGTGTTTAGGTGCCGACATTCACCTTCAGGCATCTGGATTAATTTTCAACTTTGCACTTAGAAGATTCTGTTCTGAATAAAAACTAGGAAGGAAACCCTAAAGAGCAGGAGTCAAACACCCAGTAAATCCATCCACAAGTAACCATCTCCTCCCCACGTGACTACCCAGAGGAAGGGAAATACTAATTTCTCTTCAGGCAAGAAAGAAACCTGTATTTGTCTTGATTTGATCAGAATCAGCAGCAGAATATTACTCTTAAGCCCCTGTTCTCCAGAGAAACCGGGTGAAAAGATTTCATTACCCAGAGGATATTTGTCTTCCAGAACTCTTTAGACCCACTGGAACTTGGGCTATCAGTTGATTCTGCAATGCTGCCCGAGCTGCCACCAAAGTTGAGGTTTTAGAGGCGCCTCTTCCTTGAGAGCGGAAGAAAACTCAGGTGCCTGGTTCTTACTTCGGGCTGTTTTGGGGTCCCACTACTGCTTCGGGAGTAGCAGTAGTGACCTGTCTCTCTAACTGGAGACAGGTCACCGAGCAAGCGAACACCTTTCCCTAGCTATTCGTCATTCCTTTTTTCTTTTCAAGTAAGACTGACTAAAGTGACTCTGAGTAAAGCACAACACAGGCTGCTGTGTTCAGCAGTCAGAGCGTTGCCGCTCACAGCCCTCGTGATGCAGAGGTGAAGAACCTGCCAAGCATTACCGCAGCTTAAATATAACCACGTTACAGAGGTGAGACATCAGCTTTACCTGACAGCTCTCTCTGAGATCTTCACTTCCAGCTTATGGCCATCTACAGAGCAGCCCTACAAGTTAAAACAAAGAAACAACAAACCACATAAATAAATAAATACATATTCAAGCTTCCAGGATACAAGCACAGCATTTCACATCTTGCTCCTTCTCCCTGCCAAGGTTTTCCTCTGTGGAACACTGCTCATGCGAGGCCAGGCTTCCGATACGAGGCTGGAGACAGCTTGGCTGACTGAAGCAGTGGCCAAAATCCCTGATCTAGCTGTCCATCAGCCTCAGCTCTGCCACTACACTGGCAAAGACAAGTCACTTCATGGCTTTGGGCTATGGTTTCCACTACCTCCAGACTGCAAACTCTTCAGGGCAAGGACTTATTATTTGTTCTGGAATGACCAATAGATGTTTTATTGGCCATCTGTAGCCAATATAGTAAGAAAGTCTTCTTGCTTCCTGCACCTCAAAGAACTTCCTACAGTTCAGCACTGGAAAGAAGCAGCCTCTTGCCTCATCATCCTTGACAAGGCACATGATATGTGCCTTGCATTGCACTGGGAACCTGGAGCCCTGCTGCCTGCTCCCCCCCACCAAAATGCCCATTTTCCTGCTCTCTCCCTTGCCCAGGATTCTGCTTTTCAAGAGGATGGAGAACACACGTCTACCCCAAGACTGCCTATGCAGAACGTGAAATGACCACCTGCTGAAGCTGGGACTCATGGATCGAGCTCACTGCACAGATTACACAGAGTAATTCTTTCACCTGCATGGAGAGGGCTCGCTCCAGCTGCCTGGCCCACACCACCCAGGTAGCGTGGACCAAACACCCAGATAGCAGCAGAAAGACTGACTTATTCCTGCAGAGCGCAGCCACACCATGCAGCCTGGAGAAGCCAGGAGGCTGGAAGACCCTAAAGCAATAGCAGAGTCACAGAGGGTAAAGCTGAACTCTGCAGCACTACAGACTATGCAGGATTTGTTTACAGAGGGAGTGGACACCTGGCTCTCTGCAAAAGGCACTTTGCAGAATGAAGTCCCTGCACATTTTCTGCCACCTCTGTATTGGATCAGCACTAGGAAACACTCTCGCATGAGGTCTTGTCCCTTTACCTAACCTCTTCCCTCACAAACCTGGCCCAATCTAGAGGCTTCTCCACCTGTGCAGGGTAACTCATACCACAGACATCCTCAGGTACAGTTTGAACCTCGCCGTTCATCCAAGCCTTTGCCCTCCACCTCTGGAAGCAAATCCAAGCTGACAACGCTTAAGCTTACCTGGAGCCGGCGCAGGGCTTTCTGGGCACTCTCTGGCTTCTTGTACTCCACAAATCCAAAGCCCATTGAAAGCAAAGTGCCTGCCAGGAGAGAAAGGGAACTCCTTAAGCTAACAAGAAAAAGTGGCAACATTACGCAGACGATATAAAAACAAAACAGGAGCAACCACTGATTAGCAAAATCGGGGGGCCAGAAAATAATAGCTCCAGCAAATGCCCAGCCTGGCCATGCCCTGACTCGGACGCTGCTCATGAGCACCCCTTACTGACCTGTTCTGAGCGAAACACTACTCTAGAACAGGTTGGTTTGGTGCTGCTGTCAAAGAGATCACCAGCGTGGCGTGCAAACCAGACTGCTTTTGCTTCACATGATTTCAGTGCAACCTCCTTAAATGAAATACTAAGTCCTACAAAGCAGCCACAGGTTACAGTCAGGGTGAGCCATCCCATAATGGAGACACAAACATTGGTTCATACACAGGACTTTCTCTTCTCGACTGAAACGAAACCTTCATTTGGAAAACTGGTCAAGTACCCACAAACGGGGGTTACTTACTGCAGGACAGCGACATGCAGGCTGCAGTTTGGTCCCCAGATGAGAGCCCTCTAACCTGAGACCCACTCAGAAATTCATTTTGGCCAACACTTCACAAGCAGTCAGTTACCAACCGCAGCTGGGAGCCCAGCGCTTGAGGTCTGTTCCAGTTTGGACTGCCCCGTGCTGTAGCTCCCATTGTCACAAAGTGCAAGCCCCATGTCTCAGTTAAGCGACAAAATGCCTTTGAGGTCTGCAAGGCACAACGGGAGCTTCTAGGGAGCTGGGCATGCAGCTGCTGGTTCCACACCCAATCTAATCCACCTCCTCACACAGCAAAGGTTTGCAGCACCTACGGCTGCTCCTCGCTTCTGACGAACACACTGAGCAGTACAAGAGCTGTAATTAAGGTGGGTGAGGAATGGGAAAATCCACAAGCAAAACCATAGCACTATGTTTCCAACTTCAAAACCTCGATAACAGACTGTAGAGATGACCCCACAGTGCAAGTAGGGGATCAAGCTGGTAGGTACGAGATCAGCCTAACTCAAGTATTGCTGTCTGGTCATGAGCTCTTTTTCTTGCAGCAGATTCAAGTTTTGACGTGTCCCATGCAAGAGGAGCCTTGTAAAAGCAAAATCCTGTAGAGCTGTGCAACTGCCTAGCCTAAAATCTGGGAAGAAGACACAGCCCATCTTGCCAGGGCTTGCCTTGAGCAAACTTTCCTGTCCAACCGCCCAGAAAGCAAGCGCAGTCAACGCAACAGGCGTTGCCGCTTGTCACCACAGCCAGCTGGGCTCGAAGCTGGCGGGTAGAAGGCAAATGAAGCCCATCCAGCAGAGTACTCAGCCAGGCACCCTTGAAGACCCCAGTCGTTATTGTGGATGAAGCATGTCGTGCGCAGGTTTAATCATCATGGGGCACCGGTTCCTTTCAACTTGTATCTCGCTCTCTTCTGTGATCCTGAAGGAGCCGGTTTCTCTATCTCAAGATCTCAAGAGAAGGCCACGTCTCCACAAATCCCACAATTGAACTTAACCTTCTAGACTGAAGCCTGGGCTGGTTTTGGCTGCTGCTTTCAGCCATTTCAACAGGCGCACTTATTTCGCCAACAAGAACACAAACGCTCAGCCAGATGAATGCTAAAGCAAAGCCACACCTGAGCCCTCAGCTACCAGCCAAGGGAAGGAATTGAACAGCAACAGCTAGAGTACCTGCTTTGTCTTTCTTCTTGGATATTGTGCAGCTCTTCACAGCTCCCACTTTGGAGAACGTCTGCAAGGAAGTTGGACACGTGATTCAGTTCCCTTTGTCATGGGCTTGCAACTCAACTCAAGTGACAACGTGGCCCTCTTCCAGAGCCAGGAGCACATGCTCATGGGCCCACCTCCCCTCAGTGCTCACCTGACAAGCAGACAGTGCGGCTGCGGTTTTTCTGATAGAATTATTTCCATAGAAATACACATACACACAGACTTTTAAAGAAATCAGTTCACACACTTTCAGAAATCCTCCACTGCTCCTCGGAAACAGTGTAGAGATCTGGGATGGTTCTGGAGGAACACTGCGAATTACAAGATGCCCTCAGCCAGGTAGGGACCTTAGGGGTAGGTGACCCCTGTGATGCCCCTAGAACACATGACATGCAGGAGGGGCTGGAAACCATCTATCCAATTCCTCTGTAAAACTGCAGCCAGAAGGCAGAAAAAGAAGCAGAGTCAAGCCGCAGTCCTCCTCTGAGCATTTAAATTTGTCCCCAGACCCATGTGGATCAGTGTCTCTATACAGTACTACAGCCCCAAGACAGAGGAGCAGGGGTCCAGGATGGACTGACATTGCACCAGCATTCTTGGGCTGTGAAATGGGGCATTTCACGTGGCTACAAAAAGTGGCAGAGACAAGAACTCCCAGTGGCTTTTCCCTATTTTGCTATTAACATCCCACACACCTATAGAAATGCTGTGATCTCTCCCAAGCGCTCTGTTGAGGTAAGGCAGCACAGACAGCTCAATGTTGGCAGAAGCTTAGATGAAAAGCGCATCTTGGTGAAACCATCACTTATTTATTTATTGCCTTAACGCACACAGCAGCATCACAGCTGCAAAAGTGCACATCCCAAGGAGAAGCGTTACAGAAAGCAGGGGAAACAAGCAGTCTTTAAAGATTTCCTGCTGCCTCCACCTGTCCCAAGGTGGAATTAAACCCCATGAAAATGGTTTCAGACACATTTGTCATAATCCCTGAAACTCCAAAGCAGAGGTTCCCAGTCCCAGTACAATCCAGCACTCCCTCATCTCCTTTTTAACTCTGTTAAACACTTTATCCTCAGCACAAGTGGAGAACAGCTTGTCCCTTGCCTCCTGCAGCAGAGCAGAGCCCTTTCTTCTCCATCCTGGGAGTGGCGACTTTACTCCATCAGGCATCTCAGTTTGGCCCTCAGTCACACTCCCAACCCCCTCCTGCTCCATCTGAGTGGACTGTGCTAAGCAAAACCCAGTCCCCTCCCCTCACTTGTGGCTCACCTCCTTCAGCGTGTCCTCCCTGGTGGCAAAGTTCAGGTTTTTGATGAACAAGGTACACCCAGGAATGCTTTCTTCTTCGTCGTCCTCCTCCTCCTCTTCCTCCTCTTCTTCCTGTGCTGCTGTTTGCTCTGAGCCCTTCCCAGTTTCACCTGAAACAAAAAGAATAAACCCAATTTTGTGAGATGTAACAAAGCCACGTTTGGGGGGAGTTTGCCCATTACCCCAGCAGGAACTAGCCGCTTCTCTGCTGGCTCTCTGTGGGTGCCCATGGACCGAAGCAAGCTCACCACACAGTAGAGGAACATGTCCCCATGAAAACTAAAATATCCCTTTTTCTCTAAGCATAGAAACGCCACAAACCTGCTCCCCCAGCACTCAAGACACCCTCACACCAAACCCAGCCAGATACCTGCTGCACCAGGCAAGGGGCCCCAAACTTGCTGGAGCGTCTTTCTGCGCTGCTCTGAAACCTCACCTCCTGCCAATGTGTATCCGCAGGATGTGAAATGAGAGATTCCCCATCAGCACGTGATGGAATACGGTCTGTTAAACTCAAACACCTACTGAAGGGCATCGAAGACTGCACCCAGCACAGAGGCTGTGCTCTTAAAGGGCTTCACTAGAGCATTAACACTGCCAGAGTTTTCACTCCGTGACCCAGAAACCTCACTCACGTCAACAGCCACACACACTAATTTGTACAAATCTTGCTCTGGGATTCTGCAAACACAAACCTGTTAAAAAAAACCTAAATAATCAAGCTGCAATTCAGCAGCCAGCGCAACAGCTTCCTCCAGGGCACCCAAGGGCCGTGGAGCTGTGAGCCCCTGCCCACCGCTGGGAAGTTAACAGGAACCTGGGCACTGCGCAGCTGATCAACGAGCAAATCTGCTGCTGTTTGTGGTTGATCTTTCCAAGGAACGAGGCCTCGGCAACTGCATTTTGACTCTCTCCATCCATCCATTTCCCTCTCTTCCCAACTTCTAAAATGGCTTAATAATTTCTACCGTACTTAACACGATGGAAAGGCCTCAAAGCCACTGAGCTTTCACACATGTGGGAGGGTGGGGAGAGATCTGCGGCATCCTGCACTGAAGCAGAGGCTGCAGTGGTACTAGGACCTTATTAGACACTGGGGAACACACAGAAGCTCTGTCTGACTGTCCTCCCTGCCCCCAGCACCATGCAGCCCAAGCCTTTTTGGTCAGGTGGTCCAACCCTCCTTGTTCCAGCTGGTGGGTATTTGCCAACAAAGCACAGAAAAAAAACATCGCCTTTGGAGGGGACTCATTTGAGGGAAGAGATTCAGCGACACAAGGGCAGGATGAAGAGGTGCCTCCATCTGGCACAACACGGCCAAGCGCTGCCACCCAGAGCACTTTTGGGAGGGAGGTGTTCACTGCTCATCAACCCCTCCCTTCCCTCTCCCAGATCCAAAGGCTGGTGGTAGAGACCACTATCAGCCCCGAGCAGCCTTCCAGGAGATCTTAAAGCACTTAAAGTCCTTTGTCTCCAGGTGAGGGGTGAGGGTCCCAGTTATAGGGAGATAAAGTGTTCCCCCTACATCCCCTTGGCTCCTGCCTTCCCGTGTGACCCAGGCGCACCATGGCAGCTCGGGCAGAGGCTTCTCATCAGCTTTTCTCCTCCCTCCCAAAACCTAAGAGGCCTAAAAGAACTTCTAGCAAAACAAACCCACACAAAGCCAGGTTCCCCCAGCCTCCCCTAGCACTTTTTTTAAAGGATATTGAGAGGTTTTAAATACACAAGCAAGATTTTCTCTTTATAGCTCCTGGGATGGGGAGAAAGAAGGGATGTAAACTCGGGGAGGAAAGGTCATGTACTTGTGGTGACAAGTCACCCAGACAAAGCATATGGTGGAGCTTGACACAAGAGCAGAGAACTATGTACAGGGACCCACAGCCTGCCACCAGCTTCTCCACCCACTGGTGCCCAGTGCTCCCATTCTGCAGCTTGCTTAGCTGCCCACGGGCAGGGACAGTGTCCTTGCACAGAGCAGAACGAGCACAGTGCTTGTGTCAGTGATCAGCTAACACACCGCAGAGAGGATGGCCCTAAGGGCCATGCAGACGGCTTCACGAGGCTGGTTCCATCCCCAAGGGTCAGCAATATCAGCACCACATGAAGAAGTGGTGAAACTAGAGACACCTCTGTCCCAAAGCCAAAGCTCTTACCAGGTGCCAGCCTTGCTTTGTCCTCCTTTTCTGGAGCCTCAAGGGGCTTTTTCTGAGGGGCTGGATTGAAGAAGACACCCATTGGAGCCCATTCCAGATACAAGGGCACAGAATGAAACTGCAAAGAGAACACAAGAGAGAAACGAAGAGTGGAGGGCAAGGCCTCAAGAAAAAGCCTCCACTCTAGGCTTTATTTTCCTCTCATTCTGTAATGGAAAACAGCAGTGGAAAAGCTGAGCAACTTTTTCAGCTGGCTAAACTCCCTTTCACCATGGGAGAGTCTGTCTCAGGCCTCACACAGCACCACAGCTACCACCCACCACGCTCCTGTACTGCAAAAGGTAAAAGAAACCCTCTCAGGCTTTTCTAGATGCGTCACAGCACCCCTCCTCCAGCCTTCTCCTGCACGGTGAGGGCCCTACTCAGCCACTGCTGCACGAGGATGCACCAGGCATCTCCCTAAAGCCAAGGGATAGAGAGTAACAGCAGCGGCTCTGGGATAACCCCAGCCCTCAGAAATCCTCTGTCCCTCCCATCTGCAGCAAACGCTCCTTTCTGCAGTCTCGCAGCTAGCCAAGATCCACGCTCTCCAGGCAGCTTCTACCCCTCGCCATGCTCACCTTGGAGTAGGCCAGCCTGGTGAACGCTTGCTTGGCCTCGGTTGGCTCCAGGAACTCCACAATGGCTGTGATGCCTCCTTCTGGCAGCAGCACCCGGCCCAGGCTGCCGTGTTTGCCAAAGACGTCCTCAAGCTCCGCTACACTTGTGCGGGCCGGGAGGTTCTTTACCAGGATCACTGTTTTACTCCGCTCGCCAGCAGCCTGCCACAGTCAGTGGGCGAAAAGGGGAGATGGGATTTAAAAAAGCAAACCCCAGTATTTCAGATCCAACACACATGCTCTCTCACCCCACATCACCCCTTTCCAGGATCCAAGAGGGCCAACAGCCATTTAGAAAACACTCCCTATAAAACCCACACTCCAGCACAACCTCCCTGTTCCACAAACGCTCATATATGGAGGTTTCAGCTCCAGACCCAACGTGGTATGGACATAGGACTCCTCCTCTGCCTACAGCAAGCTGACCTATAAGCCATCATACGATGTATTTCAACCATCCCGAGGGCAGCTGCATCTTCAAACGGACAGAACATTTCCCAACCACATAAAAGGTTCCATCTTGCAAGATGCTGAGGATTTAATTACTAATTTCAAAGAGAGCTGAGGACACTAGGACTAGGCCATCATACAGAAAAGACAGGTCCACATCGCTGCCTCCAGCTGAGCATCTCACCTGACTGAAGGAATCCAGGCTGACTCCGTTTTCAATGAGGAACCGGCGAATTTCCTGGACCAGCTCAGTTTCCCCTAAGGCGACCCTCACTGCCACGCTGTCTTTACTCTCCTGCAAGCAAGAATGTCAGTCACCTGTTGTTCCTGCTGCTCTCAGAAGCAGATGCAAAGGCAATTTGGCTGAGCTGAAGGTAAAATGCTCCATGACTCCTCTGAAGCTGCTGGGAGTTTTGCTGTTGGAGTCAGAACACTTTCCAAGCCAAAACAAAGTTTCCAGGAAGGATCTGAGCTTTAGAGTGCAAATTCCCATCAACTTCTCATTAGGTAGAAACGCAAAATTCAGCCACAGAAAGGCAAGAGGGAGGAGGAGGGCTGGGAGTGTCACTCCGTCTTCCAGTGACAAAGGGATTGTTGGGCTCAGGTGACACAGAGCAGCTACGCCACCGCTGACCTGCACAGTGTTCACTGATGCTCAGAGGCTTTTGCTGCACACAATGACCAGGAAGGCCCTGGGCACAAGGCAACAGATAGGAAAGGGATCTCCCACCCCAGCCGATCTATAACCCAACTCACATGATCCAGCACTTGGCTTTTGGAAGCGTTGTACTTCTGAGCGATGGCATCCGCCACGGCGTTTGTCCCCACAAACAACGTGTTCCAGTTGTGAGAGCTGGAATACAAAGAGCCAGGTTCAGAGTCACACAGTTCCCTCCTTCCTCTGGTGTGTCTCTGTTCAATGGTCCAGGGGCAAAACAGCTTTGAATGCCACCATCAGCAGCCAGAGTGAAGGGTTAAGGTTAGAGAAGGGACAGGACAAGGGAGACAGGGCTTCAGAATTCCCTAGAGGTCACTGGTCACAGCTCTGCAGTCACGTGGAACACATGGTTTTCAGCTGGTTTCCTAAAAGCACAAAGCCCCTGTAAGCAGGGCTGTGCTCCCTTCCCTTCGAGTTAGGAAGTATTAGCCACTTCTTTCAAACTCACTTGTCGCATAGAAAGAAAAAGTTCCTACAAGTTTTAGAAACATGGGTGGCCAAATAGAGGAGAAGGACCCAACTGATCTGAAACCACTACCCCATCAGAACACTACCAAGCATCAGAACAACTTTTATTAGACACCAAAGAAATAAACTCGTGCACAAAGCCATTCAAAACCACGTCTCTCTCACTTCCTGCTGCTCACTGAACTACTATGGGACAGAGGAATCAAGTAGGTAAGAGATAAAGAAAAAGGAGCTCCACAGTAAATGCTTTACTGACTCCAGTGATCTGTCCACAGCCCCTGCAAAGACCCACACGCAT
>NW_010413784.1:56194-63564 GCF_000710305.1 Buceros rhinoceros silvestris
CATTCCTGCCACCCAGGAATTCAGCAGGTTGTGCCGTCGTGCCCCACAATCACTTGTGTACCTGGCACTGTTGGCTTTATCCTTGGACTCTTTCTGCTTTTTGTAAGAGGAAGACTCTTCTCCATCTCCATCTTCTATCTTATCCTTTATGATTGTGGACGGTAGAAGGTGCATCATTCTACCCTGGAAGAAATTAAGGGGTCAGCAGCTCTGAAATAACCCACAGTAGTTCATAAACTAAGTGGAGGAAATTTCTGGCACCTTTCCTGGCTGAGCAGCCTAGGTGTAGGGAGGGAACCTTCCTTCCAAAGGAGACATTACTGCAAGTCAGAGCAGCCACATGGTACAAGAGACTGAGACTCAGAGCTACTTCTCCACCCCTAGCTCAGATTTTGGTACCTGCAAGGCTGTTCAAACCAGGCTACTCTATCAAAAGCAACTGTGCTTGCATCAGCAAGGCAGAAGAGTCAACCTTTCCAGCAAAGCACAGAAGCCAACACTTGGCCACATTACTAACACACATTCCCACCAGCTGCAGCCCAACAGCCCAGGAAAACCACCAGCCCCCGTACCTGGAACACTTGCCCATCCATTTCTGCGTAGGCCTTCACCGCGTGCTCGGGAATCATGTAGGTGATGAAAGCAAATCCTTTGGGTTTCTTGGTCAGTCTGTCTATCGGGAAATGGATGTCCGAGAGGGGTCCTGCAAAAGGCAAGGCTGCACCATGACAGACGTCCTTGCACAGCCACCACATACTCTGAACCAGCACCTCCTGGCCAAAGCTGGGCAGGAGGGGAGCCAGGGAGGGCAGAGCAGCTCTGGATGTTGCAGAGGCTGCGAGGCAAGCACCAGCCAGGGGGAGGAGTGGCTGGCTGCAGATGGACAAGGCAGCCCAAGTCTGGCTCTGCACTGTGTGGCAGCTCACAGGGCTTCAAAATGTGACACAAACCAGGCAAGCTCTGAGAAGCTGCATTTACTTTCAGTCAGAAATAAAGAATTCCACAACTTAACCCTCTCTTCCCCACCAGGACACTCAAATGCCAAGATGACCTTAGATTTAAATTTGAGCTAGAACACGGAAGCTTCAAGCTTCCCCCTGACATGCCAAACATGACTGAATTTGGGGTGTATCTCAGAGATTCGCCTTTTACCTACAGTATCTAGAAATTTCCTGCATGATCAGCATTTCACGCAGCAGGTGCTTTTGGTTCTCTTCCCCTCCTCCCCATCCCACTAGGACTCAGTCTGCACTGAAGAGGAGATTTTACTGTTGCATCAGAGGGTGAGGGCAGACACGCAGCAGTACACGGTTTGAGCAAAGCAGCAAGGAGCCAGTAGCAGTTTCGAAGCCAAGCAGGCACTCACCGCCAAGCCAGGCAACAGAGATGATGAAGTTGGTCCACATTCAGGAGGCGTGGGACACGGAGCTGTGTCCATTCACCCAGCAAGAAAACCTCTGTGTGCACAAAGGAATGGCGTAGCCCTGCCGGTCCCTCAGCAAATACTCACCATACTTGGAAAAGATCTTCTCTAGGTCCTCCTCAGTGCTAGTAAAGGGCAGGTTCCTGACAAAGAGCCTCCCCGATTCAGACAAGTCCTCTTCTTCCTCATCGTCCCTCTTCCTTCTTTGCCACAGCTGGTTATCAGGTTTTGCTGTAACAGTTTCTTTTGGGGCATTCGTGCATCGGAATACTTCAACGCATCGTCCACCTAATCCACAAACACAGAGAGAGGCACATTAGGTGCTTCCCAAGGCCAGATTTACCAATGTGCAATGAGCCCGGGCTACAGCAGCCACACAAGCAATTACAATTCCACAAGCTTTCAGCAAAACTCTGCCCCATTTAAAAAAAACAAAACCAAACAAGGCGGGGTGGGGGCTGCAACAGATCAGTCTGCATAAAAACCAGGATAACATTCGCTAGACAACTCCAGAGTCTCCCTTCCCTTCACGGAGCTCCAGCCTTTCTGCCTGTGCCAACCCACTCCACAGGTTTCCAGGTGGATATTCCCATTTCGCACAGGATTATTGTGGATGTAATTCTAGTAATTCCACTAAGGGTTAGGCCAAGAGCAGCTTTCAAACCCAGGCTTACAGAACCGCTTGTAGGAACCCCCTGTGCTATCCCAACCAGATTTAAACAGTATCATTTTTGTAATAAAAGCAAGATACGCTTCAAGCACATGACAAAAAACAAAGGCCAAAGAGCAACACACGCAGCTCAGTCACTTGCCAATTCTATGCTGCTCCTGACACGGCACCTGGTTTATCCCGTGTCAGCTGAGCGGAGGAAACCACCCCCACCATCTGCCTGGGAAAAGCTCAAACAACAGGAGACGTTTCTGCAGCGACCACTCCAGCAGCTGAGCACCCCGCCAGCCCCAGCAGCCAGAACAAGGAGGAACAAACAGCACTTACCCATGTATTCTTTTTTCCGCTTCAAGGCCCTCTGCACTTCTGCTTCACTCTTCAAGTCAACAAAGATGCAACCTTGGAGGAAGGAAAGGTTCAACTGAGCATCATGTGGGGAACACACAACCACTAATTGGCTAATTAAGGGTGAATTGGGCTTTCTTTAATACAGATTCCTACAGATAAAGCATTCAGCTCCCATTAAAGATTCAATCCAGCCTGAAAATGGCCATGTCAGACTGGCAGGCTGCCTTTCAAAAGCTTATTCTCTCATGCAAACCAAAGAAGCCTGACTTGACAGCTGCAGTGGGCTTCTGCAGGCATCATCAAGAGCAAAGAAAAGGTGCATCACCCATGAAAGGAAAGGAACATCTAGACAAGCTCCCTGCCAGGACCTGCTCTACACTCTCTCTGATGGGTGGCCTGTCAGCAGACCCATCCTGGCTAAAGAGGGCTCTGCAGCCAACACACACAGCTCAGCAAAGCCCCTGGGTGCTGCTGCAGCCAGCCCAGAGGAAAAGGCCTTTCCCTGGCAGAGTTTGGGATGTTTAGGCAAGTTTCGGAGGCAGATCAAAGAAAAGGCTCCTGCTGCTATGCCTAAGGGAGCGCAGCCAACATTACTCTGCCCACGGCATCCTACGGACAGCAACTAGGGCAGATGAGCTGCAAAGTCACAGAAAGGTCTGCAAGAATTGGGACACGAGCCAGCGATTTGGAACTGCAGATGGAAAGAGCAGAGGGGTGACAGAGATCCTCTAACTCCCAGATCCAACCCCCTTTCCACACAGAGGCATTACCTCTTTTCTTCCCCTGGGCTTTTTTCCCTATCCGCACTGCCACCGGCTTCAGAGGCAAGAAGAATTCACGGATCTTTTGCTGCAGGAAGAATTGTAATCGTTTAAAGAAGTTCTCAGATACAGGAAGCAGCAGGTTTCAGACTTAGGTTTTTTCTATACACTATAAAAAACAGCCATATGCAACATCACCATCTCTGCACAAAGCCAGTACAAAATTTTCCCCGACTGCCCATACAAGCCTCAAAACAGCTCCATAAGTGAAGACAGAAGCCTCTGCAAAGATCACACTGAGTTACACACTGAGAACATCCTCGAGCCTTCACTCCCGGCTCCGTAACAAAGCTCACCTCAGTGATGTTCGAGGGGGCACCACGAAGTTCCACTGTGTAGGGAGTGCTGGCCTCCATGGAGCTGCCTTGGCTCTGAGCAGAAGGAGAGGGAGGAAGAAAAAAAAGAAAAGAAGCTGAGTGAACACTAGCAAAAGGCACAGCACAACAAGCTGGTCTTGTCCAACAAGCAGGAGGCTGAAGAGAGGGAGAGAATATCATGAGATTCTTGTAACTGCATCAACCTGGGTGGGAGGTACCAGCTGAGGGTGGAAGGTTTGGCTGGGACACTCAATCCCAGTCACTATAAACAGAGTTCTGCAGCACAGCGTTTCCTGCAGACACTGGAAAAACAGAAAAGCTGCAGAAAAGGGCACTAGCAGAGCTTGTCTGGAAGCCCCATCTTTGGGGATTTAATCAGCACTAAGAGGAGGTACAGCCAACCTTTCTAACGGCCCTGGCTCAGCGAGCCAGGAGAGCTGGTACCTGGGAGGTCCCACAGACTCCAAGCTTTCAGCTCCCCCCTGGAGCAACTGACAGACACGTGCTACCCCACGTGTCTGCTTCTGCTTCACGCTTCTGCTTTAGACAAGGAAAAAGACTAATTCAGCCGTACCTCTAGGGCGCATCCTTTTTTCTTCTTCTCCACTGGTGTCTCTTGCTGTGTTTGTTGGGCTTTTGTCTTTCCCCTTTTATCTGTGTGGGTGCCGATCGTTTCTGCAATGTCCGAATCCTCCTCATTCTCACTTTCCTCTTCCTCCTCCTCACTCTCTGTTTCTTCCTCTGTACTGGATGAGGAGGAAGAATCCTTCACCACTTTAGATTTCAGGTAATCCATATCCGAGAGGTCTTTGCTGGTAGCTGCCTTCTTCCCTCCTTTTTTTGCTGTCAGAAAGGAGAGACCAGAGGAGTTTTGCACACAGATGCTACTGCTCTCTCCCCAGACAGCTAAAAGCTGAGAATTGACACAGTCATGGGAACCACCTTCCTCTCCTCTACCCCTTCCAGGGAAAGGAAAGGCTTGAGAATAGCAGAGTGATCTCATCTCAGCACTTCCAGACTGACAGTCTGGAGCTCTGTTTTTCAAAGCAGCAGTTCAAACAAATTAGAAAGGAGCCTGAGGAATTCCACGGCAGAGTATTCAGTCTCAACTTTAACTAAATACTTCACGCAGACCCCAGAGAAGGTTTTCAATTGTTCAATTTAGGAAGTTGTTCCTCCAAAACACCCCTCCACAGGTCACACCTAGCTACCCAAAGAGAGATCAGGAGCAGCAGAGAAAATGCCATTCATATAGAACAGCACAAGGGAAATATCATGTAGGGAGGGAGAAAGGCTCCCAAACCACATTCATCACTCGTGCAGGGACACTGCATTCTCCACACGCTACGTTGTAGCCCTGATTTCTCGGTCTAAGCTAACCCACCACTCCAGTAGATAGAGCTTTCCTTTCAGGATCTGAGAGAGTGAACTCTGTCCCTTCCCATCAACACTGACAGGGCCCAAGGACACACCCACATTTCCAGAAATATGCATCAAAGGCAGAGCAGACCAGTTCACAGACATCAGCTGCTGGTTATTAAACAAACAGAAACCACCTCCTGCTCTGGAAATCCTGGAGATGAAAGCGGCTGCAGGCTAGGAGAGCATTTAAGGGGCAGATGCAGATGTTTGCCCTATTACTCTTCCCCAGACATTGATGTAAGGACCCAGGGGAAAGCTCAAATGCCATCCCCTTCGTACCAGAAACTGCATTTCCCCAGAACTGGGAAAACAACCACAGAGCCACAGCGCACAGAATGAGTCTCATGCTCGAGAAACCGCCTTCCTGATTACACCGTCTCCGTCTGGAGGCAGGCCTGATCCTCACACCCACTCTTACATTCACTGTGACAAAGCCAAGCAGAGCGTGATAGTTCCTTTGGGTACCTTTAGCTCTCTCATCTTCAGAGGGCTCGTGCCCATCCTTCTCCTCCTCACTCAGCTCCTCAGACTCATCCGAATCAAAGTTGAGATAATCATCAGCTGCTGCCTTTGATTTTCCCTTCTTGGGCTCCTCTGCCAAAGTGTCGTTAGCCCATGTGGCCACCTGAGACCGTTTCTGGTGAACCACCAAGAACTCCTGGAATGCTTCATCTTTTTCCAGCTGTTGAAAAAGAAACCAAGCAGCCAAGCTGTGAAGACAGACACAGGAGAGCTAACAGGGACTGTGAATTCAAAGATATCATCTCATCTCCAGCAGTGTAAAAAAATCCCATAAAGGGGCACTTACGAGGTGAGCACGTAGTGCCTAAAGCCTTCTCAAGATCTCTCAGCCCTACTCCTTTGTATTTGAGATTTAGAAAGGCACTTTAAAGAAGAAAACCAAACATTTAAAAAGGAAAAAAACCATAAAAGTTAAATGTGACAAAACCTGCATGTGGTCAAAAACCAGAATCGTTGAAACAAGGTTGTCCTGGATGCAGCGTGTGGTGATTAGAAAAGTGGGATTGTTAAAATGGTGGTTTGTTCGAGTAGAACTGGACTGTCACAGGGCTGGTGAAGTCCAACACCTTGCCTGAACGAACAGCACAGGATGCAGTACAGGAAGGAGTTACTCAGCTCTCGCTCTTAATACAAGCGACCAGGAATGTAGGGATTGCAACTCAACCTCAACTCACCTCCTTCAAGTCTTCTATTGGATCTTTCTTCTTTTTATCCTAGAGAAAAAAAAAACCCAAACCATTTTTAGAAAGGTTTATTAGAAGCACAGTGTTCCTCAGCTAACATACAGGGAACATCAATCCTAAGGCAGAGAGTACCAGAACCAGTACTCCAATATCTGCTGTCTCAGCCTCTCTGTCCCCTTCTCCACATGCCAGGCCACTCGTCTCTCTGCCAAGTCCCTGACACACGTCAGAGCTCACGGAAACACACACGACTCACTTTCTTTGTGCCTGTAGGAGCTGCATCTGCCACAGGTTTCTCGGTCTGTTTCTCTGAGGCGGGGGCCTTCTGCGAGTGCTTACTCCACGCTTTGGGTTTCGAAGGGTCACCAAAAGCCTTGCATAGCTCAACCTGAGAAGAATCCATCAGAGCTTTAATTGAATTTATATACTAAATAAACCAGATATTCAACAGCCTGTTCTGTAACTGTTGGATAAGCCCCATTCAAGAACGTTTCCCTGGTGGGATGGAGGGGATGTGTAAAAGAACAGGCCGTTCATACAGGCGTTCATTCCAGAGCTCCACGTTCTCTCAGCATGGGGAACAGTTTGTGGTGCTCATTTAAGCAGCGTCGCACAAGTTGTCCTGTTGCTGCAGATGAACTAATCTTTAGGCCCTCCTGGCACCCCTAAGACCACTGAAATCTCCAATGACGAACTGCCTCGAGGCTCTAAAGAAGGTATTTTTAACGATCAACCCACCGTGACTCTGGAGGTGTCTATGAAACTTCGGTTGAAATGGTTCAGCGCCGCTTGAGCTTCATCTTCGGACTTGTAGCCAATGAAGCCAAATTTCCGGAACTTGCCCTCCTTGGTGAACTTCAAGCAACAATCGGTGAGCGTGCCAAAGGCAGCGAACAGCTTCCGAAAGCGATCCTCCTTCATCTGCGGAACGAGGAGGGGCAGCAGGAAGGCGATCAGCAATCCGTGAGAAACCCTTTGCCTCCAAAGCAAAGCGTTTTCTAACAAAGTGCTCCCGAAGCGCTTTATTTGGCACCACTGATAAAAACCCCCACACGTCAGCCACGAAACCCCTTCGTGTCCCCAACGAACGCGCTACGCGTACAGACCTCTGTCTGCAATGCCCCGGCAGCTAAAAGGCGCACCTAGGACCCCGCAGAGCTGAGC
>NW_010413784.1:63666-64085 GCF_000710305.1 Buceros rhinoceros silvestris
GAGGCCCCCGTGGCCCCCGGAGGACCTGCCCTGCCACAGTCAAGCCCCCAGTTCAACCACAGGCACAGTGCGACCCGTAGGGGACTCAGATGGCAGCAGAGCAGCACGACGAGCACCTGCACCCAACACCCAGACAACGAGGGGACGACAGTGGCCACAAGCTCCACTCCCCTGGAGCATCTTCCCAGCCCATGCCTCGTACTCTGCCTCCTTAGCCCCAGGGCACCTTCCTGACCTCTCCTGGGGCACTCCCTGCCCAGGGTCCCTCCCACCCTAGCCCCATGGACAGCCCCCCGCTCTCCCACAAGGACCCCCGTCCCCGCACACGTCCACGACCCTTCCCCCAGGACATCTCCCTGCTCGCCCATAAAAACAACTTCCTCGCCTCGCCGAATCGAGGACTCTCTCTCCCAAGGAAT
>NW_010413785.1:0-1203 GCF_000710305.1 Buceros rhinoceros silvestris
TAATCGAGTTTCCTAATTGCATTACTTCGCTCGCAAATGTCAGGAGCATGTGTTGGGGCACGGTGTCCCCTCTCTCCGCCCGCCTCCCTCCCCGGAGACCTCACGGAGGCCCATCGGCGTGACTCAACGCCCAGCGCACCCGGCCCTCCCGGCTCTGCTCCCCGCCGCCGGCTCCGGGAGCCGGGAGTGGGCAGCGGGGACGGGAGCTGCCTCCCGCATAGCCTTTGCACTTCATCAAATATAGATCAGGTCTAAACCTCTCGCTACAAACCTCGAACATTGTTTGCAGAGGCTTCCAAATATTTCCAAACAACGCTTTTTTAAAACACAATGGAGAGTTATTAAATTGCTTGTTGGTAAAGTGAGCATGTGTTCTGCAATCATCAAAAATTGATATGTACCGCCAGTAAAGTAATTATGCACCATCCTGAGGATACGAGAACAGTACATTGTTAATCCACTTGCACACCCGTTGACTTGCAGCATCAGGCTGCAAATAGCTTAATTAAGTCATACACGTGGAATATAACCATATTGTTACATTGCATTATGCACACTACATCTCAGTTTATTGGGACAATTAATGCTGGTGATAGACCTCGGGCAAAAAATATTAACCGCAAAGCACTAAAGTTGCATTCTGGTGACATTTGCAGTACGGGGAGTAAACATTGAAACAAGATACAACCTTCCGAGATCTGCGAGGACTTCCGAGCATGCCTGCTGCCCCCAAGCCCGTCCTTAGCAGGCACTTTGGCCAGCCTGAGGGAAAGATCTCCGCAATTCTCCGTCCCTTAGCTGTGTTCTGACTTGCGAAAATGCTTCGAGAGCCAAACCCGCTCATTCCTCTGGACTCCAGGGGAGTTTGGGCTGGATCGATCCTCAGAGGATGTGAAATCCCGAGGAAGGGGGCTCATAGCCAGAGCAAGTTACCCCACAGGACTGAGGAAGGGTGACAAACCGGGTGAGGGGCTTGAACACCAGCGTTTCACGGGCAGCCTGGAGTTGGGAGGAGCGATCTGTCCAATATCTTGCACATTCGTGAACGTGGCCACATGCCGTTATTTCGCACAGGGAAGCGGCGAGACTGCATCTCGGGCCGCTACCTCGGGGTGGCTCTGGGCCCGCCGTGCCTCGTGCGGAGCAGAGCTGACCCGGCATGCCAGGCGGGGTCGGGACACAACGAAGTACGTGTCAACAGGC
>NW_010413785.1:1316-1576 GCF_000710305.1 Buceros rhinoceros silvestris
GTGGGGACGTCAAGCCGTCCGGAAACGCTCGGTGCCCTCTTGGGGCCAACCTGCCCCCACGCCGCCGCGAACTGCGGCTACCCCCCCGCCTTGTTCGTTTCCCGAGGGGGCGGCGATGGTGAAGCTAACGCTAGTGGTGCTCACAGCATCCCGGCTCCCCGGGACACCTCCAAGCACTCTGCACAGGCTACAGAGCCGGGGGTGAGCCGGCGCTGAGATAGGCGGCGGGGGCCCCCCCCCGCCCGGGGGCGCGCGCCGGG
>NW_010413785.1:1722-6876 GCF_000710305.1 Buceros rhinoceros silvestris
CGGGGACAGTGCAGCGGAGGCAGCTCGGGGTAGGGGGGACAGCGGAGCTCTACGCTACCAGACTGCGTGTAAGACTTATGTAAGCAGGCGCAGGTACGCTTCTGGGAGCATGCGGCTAGGACGCACACCTTTATTGCCTGGTTTACTCCCTTTCCTGTAAAACCGTCCAGGTTCGGTATTATTTTATAGTGAACAAAATATCCCCAAATGAAAACCAAAACTTCTTTGTTTGACCGATTTAACTGCCTCCTCCAAATTTTCTAAACGCCCCTCGATGGTGGGCTGTTATTCTCATCGGGATGAAGTCACTTCAAGTTTTCTCAGCCCATGATATTTGGGGATGCGCAGAGCGATTTCTAATCTCGCTGTCTTTGATTTAACGGATTTCTCAAGCGTTTTGGGAAAAAGGTGTCTAGAACGTAACCAGGATCCCCCCAGACGTCTCTCCTGTCCACTTCGAGGTTACCCGTCAAGGGCAGCCCCAGGAGCAGGCAGGAACGCGGGTCAGACCCATTCGCTGGACAGCAGGGGGGCTGAAGCAGGGCAGGGGCTGCGTGTGGGACCCACATGTCCGCCCCCACCGTGGTGGCCGGCGTTGCTCAGTCCCTTACACACAGGAGTGGGGGCTGCTCCGGAGCTGTTTTTTCCGTAGTTTTCCCCGCCAGCTCCTTTTAACTCTCATTTCAGAGCTTTTCGCAAGCTGCTGCACCAGCGAGGGAAACGACAGCAAACTGGTTTCTGCTCCCGACCACTGGAGTGGATGTGTCGTGGTCATCCCGGCAGCGCCTGTCGGGGAACCAGCCGCGGGCATGGAGGTCATTAGGCGTCAGGAAACTGCACAGTAAATTTGGTCTTTGAAATGTGCCTGTGCCCCCTGGGCGACTCGCACGCTTGTATAGCAGGCAAACACACGCTCCTTCTTCCGCTCTGTGTCTAACTTTCGGGAGTGTTACTCCTTCTTCCATTTCGTTGAATCGTTTACAAGTTGAGCCCAATACTGGATTTTAAATCCCCCACCACTCTCTGGAAACAGCCGGCTTACGGGGATCCTGTTCCCTCCTCGGCTCCGAGGGTCTGTCCGCAGCATCTCCCGCAGAAGGGACCCCGGACAGAACATTCTACCTCCCGGTTCGCGGGCAGCACCTGCCGCCCCACGCGTGGGCACTGAGGCTCCCACCCCGCGGAAGGCACCCGCGTAACGGCCGCCGCGCTATCTGGGGCAAAGGAATGGCGGCTGCGCTCCTCACCCAGGGGCTGCCCTGCCTGCCAGGGCACAGGTCCCTTCGGCCGTCGGGGCTGGATCCGGCCCGACAAGTCTCGGACGCACAGCGCGGGGGGCAGAGGTGGGTGGGTGGGGAAGTTGTATCTCGGCGTTGGGAGCTTGTGGGCTGATTGCTCACCCCAATAACTGTGAAATAAAGGTCAAGAGGCGAAGGGAGCCCCGTTAAGGCTGGCAGGGCACTTCTAGTCCGTACTTCTGCAAATTACTCTCCCTTCTGCACAGCCGGCACTGACATTTCCCCCGGACCAGTGACATGAATAGCTCCATCCTTTTAACAAAGCAGGTGGAGAGAGCCTCAGATCCAGCCTAAGGCTCCAGATCTCTGTCCTCGCTTACAGCCAGGACAACTTTCTGGATGCCAAAGGCAGCCTCCGAGTGCCACTGAAACACGAGAATTGCGAAGGTTTTTAAGCCAGAAGAGAACAGAATTTACTAGTGGGTTTGGGGCTGTTTATGGATGTTTCCTAACAACAAACAAAACCCACACCGAATTCAAAGCCCTGCCTCACAAAGTCCCTAGTCTGCGATATTTATTATTGTTATTATTATTAATCGCTGTTATTATTTAGATCCATTTATTATTTGGGAGAGGGTCAGGAGCTGATTCACAGCACAGCCTGCAGTTCCAGTCCCTGTAGTCCTTCAGACTTGTCCTTTCTGGTTACGGCCGGGAAGCCATCCCTGGGGATGAGGGACGAGGTGCTGGTAAATTAAAAAGTAACACCTTGCACAGGGGCTTTGAAACTCCCTGTCCTTTCTAAAACCAAAACCCCAAAAATGCCACCTTGTCTCTGTTCCAGAGGTGAAAAGAAAAACGGTTCGTGACACATGACTTGTAAAAGTTCACTTTTGGGTTTTGTTTTTTTTTTTAGGTATTTTTAAAGATGGTGGTGGGGGAAACAAAGCACGATAAACAAGAAAAAAGCTAGAAGTCTAGAGGACCATAACTTCAGTGGATGGGGTTGAAGCGGACAGTCTGTAGCTACTTCTGGCCATCTGGCTGGTTTAAGCTTTTGCCCCCATGCTGTATGATTTTAGCTTAAAATCTCTTCCGTTGCAGTGCCGCTTTTATTGAATTCATCAAAAGCAAACTTTCCCCCAGTTGGTTTTTTTTTTTTTTTTTTAAGAAGGGCTAAAATAATAAGTCGACCACTGTGACATTCTCTGGGCTTAGGCCATTTTTCATAACGCAGCTGATACGCTTTTGTGCAGCTAAGGCGACCAAACAGATGAATAATGAGAAAAGTCTCTTGAAAACTAAAGCTTCCAGCTTTTCCCATCTTAAAAAAATTAAGTAAAATGAGAGGTGCATGTAAAAAATCCTCCCAAACCCCAAAAACCCAAACTCCATCACGCCAATAATCAGAGCAATACTTTTATACCTCTGAATGGTAACGATGCCTTTTAAACAACTTACTGCACACACACACACACACACACACACACACACACAGAGGCACACACACACACACACACTCACACAGACACACACACTCACACAAAACTTTAAAGCTTGTGAAACTGCCCAGGTGGTGTTTATAGGACCATAGCCAGTGGCTTGTAAAGAAATCGGAGACATTTGAAGGAGATCAGACTATTTAGAGATACATGAAAAAACATTAAAAATTTTTTTTCCTGTTTTACTGTGTCCACCGTGTTTAATGCAGGGCTTGAAGGACCAAGTCGTCTGCAGCACTAGAGAAGAGTTCCACAAATTGTGATGGTTTGGCAGGCGAGGGTAAGTTTATTTAATTATTTATTTAACATGTTTTTTTCATGCTTGTATGCTTGCGTTTAAAGTCTGCGATGCACAGAAAATATACACTTGTGATTTTAATGCCATTTTAGGCATAAACCAGCTTTGCGCTTAGAAACACGTCTCTAATGTTGTTGATGTTCTTCCTGGAATTTTGTCAAAAAAAAAAAAAAAGAAAAAAAAATCATCCCGCTTCTCCCAGCAGTAGAGGCAGGCAGCAGCCAGACCCCACGGTGCGTGACTGGGAGGCGACTGCCTCTATAGCACAAGGCAACAAGTAAGAATTTCACGAGCTTTCGCCTCGAATCGTTTTTATTTGGCTTTTTTTTTAAATCCCCCTGCCATATATGTATGTATGTATGTATTTATTTTGCACGTGAGACCCCTGTACCTGAGTGCTTTAAGATCACAACTGTGAAACCCGGCTTTATTATGAAAACTACTGTACGTACAGCCTGGATGGGAGCACAGCCATTGGTTCAAACAAAATGACTATTGATTCAAAGTGCGAGCCCTCCAGGCTGAACTGAGAAGGAAGGAATGGGTCGCAGTGGGTTTTTTTCTTTGGTTCTTTTTTTTTTTCCTTTTTCCTCTTGAGAGAGAGAGAGAGTTCTAAGCTGCGAGTATGACAACCAACACCCAGTCCTTTGAGGCTTTTCTTTCTTTTTTTTTCTTTTTTTTTTTTGGATGGCAGGAAGTATTTCCCTATGAGAAGTAATAAGGTTTGCTTGGAAAATTCTGCAGGCAGATCACCCTCAGAGATAAATTCCAGCCTTTCCTATTTAAAACATGGCTTTAGTTTATTGCAAGTACATGGGGAGGAATGAGGATAATAAACTCACTCGGTGTCTCTCCCCCCCACCCCTCCCCTCCGCCCCACGCACTTTCAACGAGGAGTCAAACTGCACTTTCCTGCCACTGGTCTCCGCTCGCTCAATTTCTCCGGAGTCGCTCAGCGCACTGAGCCGGCTGGCGATGGACAGCCCAGCTTCGTTTGTTCAGGGGATGGGGAGGGAGAGGATGAAAACACAGGGAAAGAAATAAATAATAAGAAAAAGAGGGAGGAAGAAGGGGGGAGGTGGGTGGGAGGGCAGAACAGCAGAAAAAGCACCAGGTTATTGGAAGGCACTTGTTAGCAAAGGGAGGTGATGGTGCAAGAGATACACCCCGGGCACACTCGGAGCCTCCAGTCCTTCCACCCAGGAGCTGTCTGGAAGTGATCACAGCCGGCTCACAGCTAATAATGCCCTTCGCTGAGGTTTGGTTTGCGGTGCTTGCAGAAAATGCAACTTTTGCCCCATTGGTTAGCTAGGTGAATTAGCACACACTGCAACTGAACAGTACTTGACCTTTGCCTTTATGTTTGCTCAAATGTTTGCCTAAAACACAATCACCCTTGACAAGAGAGCATGCTACCGTGTGACACTGCCTATTCAATAGATAGATGTTCCCTGCCACACACAACCCAGTTCAGCATTTTAAATAGCTTAGGTATTTGTAAAAGCCGTATAAATTAATGTCTGATGATTGCTAGTTGCTGGTTAAAGACCCGACCATTTAACACGTAGAATAAGAGTCGGCTTAAAAAAGCATAAACCAGACCAAACCAAGCAACCGGCCAGACTGGGATATAAGGTCAGAAAAAAGAACTTGTGGCTATGGTGATCAACAGATTCTTACTCTGACCCGTTCACAGCGCGGCTTGTCGAGCTGCGCTGACAGATTGGGTTTAGGATCGGCTGTAGCAAAGGCTGAGTTCAGGCACTGTCCGGCGACTGCTGCTGGCAGAGGGCTGTGCGGGGAGAGAAATAACTGTTAACTTGAGAAATTTACAGGTGACACAGGCGAAAGGATGGAGGCAGGCTGTTTACCCTGATATAAATCCGACCATCCTTCGCCCCACGAACTTCTCTTGCTGAAACTGGGCAAACACCGCTCAACTTGGGGGTGGGTGAAGTTGCCATTTGACGGGAGCGTTTTGTACGTGAATTTGATCGCTGAAGTCTGGAGTCCCTGCTATCCCCCTAAAGCCTGCAGGGAAGAGACCTGGAGCCGGGCTGGAGCCAGCCGCAGGCAGGGCGGCGATCGGCGGGGCTGCTGGGCGGACAGGGCGGCG
>NW_010413786.1:0-1845 GCF_000710305.1 Buceros rhinoceros silvestris
GGCGGGGGTGGGGGGGGAGGGATGAGGCAGAAGCACCATCATATTTTCACGTGCAGATTTTCTTTAATTGCTATTAGATGGTGTTAGATAGCGAGCACTAGCTGCGCCGTCAAGCCCCGTCACCTCTTGACGGGGTGGGGTGGTTTGGGTATTGTTTTTCCTTTCCTCTCTTGCAAGCTCCACTGCTCCCCAGGCCCACGTGGGCTCTGCGGTGATGCCAGGGGGGTCACGGCACCAGGCAGAGGGTCACAGCGCCGGTCGGGCCGTGGGAGCCATCCTTCCCAGGAGCTTGCAAAACTCCAGCAATGACAGTGGCCAACCCAGCGTCTATTTTTAGTGATGGTGTGGCAAGCTGGTGGTGTGGGATGCTCCCGGCACGCCTCCTGCCCGCTCCTGTCCCGCTCCCTTCGCTCACCAAGTCGCTGCTAACTGCCTCCACGTGCTTCGTTTTTTCTTCCTCCCATTGCACTTTTCCATGACTGCCAGGCTCCGTGCCTCAGTTTCCCCATCCACACCTGCCCTGGGGAAGGGCTGCTGCAGACTGGGGTGGGTGATGGAGTATCTAGGGAGGTGCGTTCCCCCAGGCTGCTCCACGGGGTGGGGAGGATTTGCTGCCCGCTCCCTGGGGATCAGCTGAGTGTGCGCAGGACCTCCAGGTCCACTCCCAAAAGTGGCATTTTCTGCACCTCCCCGGAGACTCCGTCAGTGTTGCAGCCCCACCTTGTGCCCTGCTCCCAGCATTGTGAGGGTGGCATCCCTGTGCCCCACACATCTGCTACACCCACGGGCGCTGCCTGCCAACCCCTCCCTTCTTGTGCAAACCTCTCGGAGGCATTTGCCAGCCCTGCCTCAGTGGCATCCCAAAGTGACTGGCAGGGATGCAGGCAGCAAAGCCCTGTGGCACATCTGCCCCCGCAGCGACTCTGCCCATCCTGGCATGTGCCATGGTGGCATCCAGGGCTTCTGGAGGCGAGGACCTGTCATGGTCCCCTTAGGGTGGCATAGGCCAGGGGAGGTGACCCAGGCTGGGCTGGCTGGGGGAGTGCCGGTGGGAGTTCTCCCAACCATCGCCCATCCCAGCTGTCATCTGCAGCACCGTGAGGAAGCCACGCTCCTGCTTGGTGCGAGGTTTGTACCAGCCACGGGTGAGCTTAGGGTGGCATAGGCCAGGGGAGGTGACCCAGGCTGGGCTGGCTGGGGGAGTGCCGGTGGGAGTTCTCCCAACCATCGCCCATCCCAGCTGTCACCTGCAGCACCGTGAGGAAGCCACGCTCCTGCTTGGTGCGGGGTTGGTCCCAGCCACGGGTGAGGCGGGCAGAAGTTTTTTTTTTTTCTCCTCTTCCACAGCCAGTGGTCCATCCGTGAGCATCTCTGTGTGCTCCGTGTCTGGGAGAGGGTGTGGCATCATGCTCATCAGCTGGTGGCCGAGGGGACAGCTTGTCTTGGCCCCTCCAGCGCAATAGATCCATTTATGGGGCTCTGGACTGCCCCATGTCACCAACCTCATGCTTTGAGGGGTCACATCATGGCTGTCTCACATGGGCACTTCCCTTGGTGCCCACCCTTCGAGCCCATTTTGGGACCCCACTCAGGGTATACCCCCAGGATGGCCCTTCCCAATGCAACACCGGGCAGGGGGGATGCTCAGAGAGCAAGTGCCAGGGCCAGGCTGGCCACGGCCGTGCATGGGGCACCCAGCAGCATGGCAAAACGAGTTCTGCTGAGAGCCCCCGTGCCTATCCCTGCTGGCAGCCGTAGGGGGGGAAGGCAGCCCTGGCAGCCGCGCCGGCGAGGGAGGCTGCAGCGGCTTTGGCAAGTAGCGGCTTTCCCGGGCCGTGGGGGGCG
>NW_010413786.1:1868-4243 GCF_000710305.1 Buceros rhinoceros silvestris
CGGCCAGCCGGAGGGTGGGAAGGCAGCCCGGGCAGCCGCGCCGGCGAGGGAGGCTGCAGCGGCTTTGGCAAGTAGCGGCTTCCAGGGCCTGTGGGCGCTGGGGTTGAGTTGGTTTGTGTCTACTGCCGCTCTTCTGCCACCCGTGCCCCCGGGGGACACCTCCACGGCACCCCCTTCACAGGCATCATGAGCAGGCGGGCATCTGTGGTGATGCCTATGCCACAGGGACTGTCCCTGGCATCCCAGAGCGGAGCGGGAAAACCACCTGCAGCTGGGATTTGTGACTCCACATCCGAACGCACGTGGTTGGGCAAGGGCTTATTTTCCATCGTGAATCACAAGGCCACCAAACAAGCTGCAGGTTCCCCTTTCGCCAAGTTGTGAGCCGGCCAGCTCGGCAATCAGGGCTGAGGAGGAAAGCAATCCTTTCCCCACGGGTGTCGCAGCAGATTGCGCAAGGAGATAGTGACGCAGTGCAGGTGATCGGCGGTTCCTGGAGAGGGACAGCCCCATCCCGCCCTGGGGACCCATCGGAGCCACCCAACGATGGCAGCAGCCCAAAGACGATGTAGTTTGAAGTGTGGCTGGGCAGCTGAGTCCTCCGGCATCACCCTGTCCACGTCCACTGTCTCAGCATCCTCCCAGCCCCGTGCTGGCCGCAGGGTCAATGCCACTGTGTCGCTGGGAAAGGAGGGGACAGCACTGCCCAAACCGAGAGCTGGCACAGCCCAGGGGTGGATTTGGAGTCAAGTACACCCATCTGGGGAAGGGAACAGGATGTTTTCCACGTGCTGCCCATCTGACTGCGGAACTCCCAGGATTTGCCTTGGAAAATTCTGGCTGGGGTGATGCTGCAGAGGGAAAAACCAGCCCAGACCTTCCACAGCGGCACAGCCCAGCACTGCAACCCGAGGCTGCCCGGTGAGAGGGATGCAAGCGGCCCTGAGCACCAGTCAGAGCGACTGGGAGGAACAGCAGGAGCGGAGAAGCCGTGTGCTTTTCAGATTTCATTATTTAAGAAGTGGAAAAGGCGTCTCTGCCAGCCCCGCATCGCACTGCTGCTTTGCAAGTCCCGTGGCTCCACCGAGGGCGTGGATTTTTCTTCCTGGGGTGAGAAGAAATCAGCTCCCCATTGGAGAAGAGCCGGAATGGGAGCGGGAGGCCAGTCTCGGTATGTTTTTTTTCTTTTGCGACACATCCCATGACTGTTCTTGTGGCCTGACTCAGGGCTTTTGGATGCTCCGTCTTGGCCAGGCTGCTGTCCCGCTGCTCGTTTTATCAGGAAAGTTCAAGTGTTTCGGGGGTAATACAATTCCCTCTTCCGACGGCTGCCCAGCAAAGGCTCTGCATTGTTCCTGCAGCAACGTGTTTTTTCAGAAGGGATGAAATGCCGAAAGGAATGTAACTGCTGACCTTGGGCTGCAGTGGGGTTAAGGAGTGTGTGCCTATGAGTCACTCCAGATAAGCGCCTTCCACAGCTTTTTTCCTCCAAAATAATTCTTTATCTCCTCTTTCTCACATCAACATATTTTCTTGACATCTCCCGTTCGATAGCGCGTGGAGGAAATGTCCTCCTCTAATTTGTGCATCTGATGAAATATAGATGCATTGTTTTTGCTCGTCCTTGGCGAGCCGGGGGTCATGGCCTCACGCTTTGGGGATGCTCGGCTGGGTCGGTGCCCGGAGCTTTGGGGATGGTCGGTAGGTTCGGTGCCCGGGGATGCACCTCAGGGTCGTAGCCCTGTGCTTTAGGGTTGCTCGATGGCATCGGTACCCAGGGTTTCGGGGATGCACCTCGAGGTCGGTATCCAGGGCTTTGGGGATGCTTGGCAGGGTTATGGGCTTGGGCTTCAGGGATTCACCTCGAGGTCGGTACCCAGGGCTTTGGGAATGCACCTTGGGGTTGGTACCCAGGGTTTTGGGGGTGCTTGGTGGGGTCATGGGCTTCAGGGATTCACCTCGAGGTCGATGCCTGGGGTTTTGGGGAGGCTTGGTGGAGCTGGTACCCAGCGCTTTGAGGATGCACCTTGGGGTCAGTACCCAGGGTTTTGAGGGTGGGATTCTGGACCCATGCTTTGGGGATTGACCTCCAGGCTGGTGCTCAGGGCTTTGAGGATGCACCTCGAGAGCGGTACCCAGGGTTTTGAGGATGCTCAGTGGGATTATGGGCCCGTGCTTTAGGGATTCGCCTCGAGGTCGGTGCCTGGGGCTTGAGGGATGCTCGGTGGGGTCACTACCTGGAATGTGCAGGAGGATGCCCGTGCAGGAGAGCGTCACCCTGCTCATCACCAGCTCAGGGGACCAGGGGGAGGAAAAGCTGCTTTTCGCTTCCCCCCCCCCCACTGCTCCGCCGGGAAGTTTGGCCCCTCGCTCAC
>NW_010413786.1:4456-6631 GCF_000710305.1 Buceros rhinoceros silvestris
CGCGCGGGTTGCCCATGGCCCCTGCCGCCCCTCCCATTAACATTCCCCACCACGGACCGGCTCGGAGCTGCCTATCTGCTCTCCATTTCCACTCCTCCGCTAGATAAGAATGGAAATACTGACTTCATAGCTCACTGATTAAAGTGTCTGGATTTCTTGATAATACACAGATAAATTATGTTTTTCAAAAAGAAGGTAGGGAAGGGAGTGCGAGGGGAGGGGAAAAAAACCTCCAGTCCATTTTTTTTTTTTTTCCTCCTTTTCCTCTTTCTGGCCATGCCCTGTGGGTTGGGGATATTCTACCCCAAAACGCCCTCTCCGGCCTGTGCCCAGGCTGGCAGTGAGAGCCCTCAGGGACGGACGAGGGGGTCCACAGTAGGCAAAGAATTTTTGGGAGCCACATGGACGGGTTGTATTGCACTTGTGGTCACTGCAGAGATGCCGCCCTCGGTGCCAGGGACCTGCTGGCATCACTGGGATGTTCAGGTGCACCAGTTACAGCAATGCCATGTGGCTGTGACACAGGGCTGGGATCCCAGTGCCGGCTGTGGCATCTCAGCTGGGCTCCAGCTCTCCCCAGGGACCGGCTGGTGGGGTCTGGGGATGCTCAGGAAACATCTACCTTTCTACACGGCTGAAACCCACTCTCCAGCCTGAGCCCTGCTGGTTCTGCTGCAGGATGTTGCCCGCTCCAGTGGGTGCTCTGGGACCAGCCTCATCCCACCGGCCCATCCAGCCTTCAAGATTATACTGGAGTTCCCTCACTCATCCCCACTGGAGCAAATGGGGCTTCCAGACTTTTTGGTTCCTCGCACTGGCAAAGGTATCAGCCACGACAATCTAAGTTTGTTTCATCTAAATATAAAACTAAAGAGCAAATGGTATAAAGTTCATTTTTTAATGTGCTGCCCCATTCCAGTTGGGCTACTCTCTTTATTTTTTTTAGGGGAACTGTGATAAAAAGCAGTGATAAAGCCAGGACTGTTTTGTGTAGGAGTCGGTATCTGCGTTATCTATCTCCCTTTTTCACTCTCCGAGCAGCTCTGTTGTTTTTTACTCTTATCTCGCTCCACCAAAATGCCAAGAACAGGAAAAAAAAAAAAAAAGAAAAAAAAGGGGAAAAAAAAGGAGGAAAAGAACATTAATAGTTTGGAATTAGACTGGAAGGCAATTATTATATCTTTCTCTTACATAATAAAAGGCATTCGAGGAACCCATTTCATAAGTCCTTAAGTGCCTAAGTGCATGGAAAAAACATGGGCAGCATGTTATCTAATAGTTTTCCCCCCATCTAGTAAGGGGAGGGGGAGGGAGGGGCTTGTGCCGTCTATGCTGGTCCAGCGAGGGGGGCACGTAGCAGTAGAGTTTTGGGGGGTGGTACTGTCCCAGCAGCCCCTGGTGACCTTTGTCTGGTCACCCTGCTCCATGCAGATGGGCCATCCAAAGGTGTTGTACCCTCTTGGGGGCCTTTTCTATTCCTGGGGCTTCCCCCAGCCCCTGCTTGTGGCTGCAGCATTGGCTGGAGACCCCAGAGTGGTCCAGCATAGGACTGGGAGATGGTACCGGGCACAGTGGGGAGCTGGGAGCAGCAGGGACATCCCAGCCAGAGCATCTCTGGTGATGAGTCTGGAGGCCTTCTGAGCCATATCCGCCATCATTCTCATCCTCATCCCTCCACCCTTGACCTTGCCTGGTGCTGTCATGGACTGCAGGACTCAGGGTTGAGGCAAAAATCTGTCCCCGTCCCCTTCCCGGCAGTGGGATGGACCTGTGTGGGGGATGGCTCCAGCTTGGCATCTCCAGGGTAATTTGTCACTAGATTAGCAAAGAGTTTGACCTCTGGCCTCGCTGTCACCAGGTGCTGATGGGCTCTGTGGGGCTGTGTCACTGGGTGAGCATCCCCCCCCATCCCCAGCCGTTCCCACTGGAGCAGCTTTATTCCAGGAGGGAGAAAAAGTACCAGAATTGAGAGATTTTTCACCCAGAAGATCACTCTTTTTGGTTGGTAGCAGTGAAGGCAGCTGGTGCAGGAGCAGCAGTGACAAGGTGGCCTTGCACGTCGGTGCCATCTCGCACACTCGTGCACATCTGGAGCCTGCTCTTCATGGATGGAGTTTCCTTCCATATTATCGGGGTATCCAGCTGTCCCCAGACTCACACCGGCCTGCCCAGATC
>NW_010413786.1:6758-7337 GCF_000710305.1 Buceros rhinoceros silvestris
CAAACTCCTCTTGGGGTGGAGGATGTGCCCAGGTCCCCCCCAGTAAGGACCAGTCCCTCTCTTGGCTGCAGACAGACCCTACCGGCTGCCTCAGTTTCCCTGCCCTGCTTTAAACATCTCCTCACCAGCTGGGAAGGCAGGACCACGCTGAGCATCACATCCCCTTCTCACGGCGCAATCTCTTCCCATCCATCTGATGGGCCGGGGATGGCTCTATTAGACTCTCTCCTCTCTTAAAATCTATCAGGGCATTATCGACCCCATCTGAAACGTAAAGTCACTTCATTGTCATTGTCCCTGTATTTTCTTTCTCGTTATTTCCCCATGTCCCCCCCCGCCGGCGCTCCCCACGGGCTCTCTCCCTATTAGTATTAGTAATCGCGGCCCCTGAAGTGAAACAATCTCCTGTAATCTATCAGCGCTTTATCGGCCCTATCGGAGCGCCGGGAATGGCTGGGCTCGGCGCTGGTAAAGTTACAGAGTTCAGGCCGTGATGAATGTTAAGTAACTGCACCCCGCGCAGATAGGAGATGGACTTGGCAGGGCGAGCAGCGGCGGCTGAAACCAAGCTCTCCCCTG
>NW_010413786.1:7594-7868 GCF_000710305.1 Buceros rhinoceros silvestris
GACCCCCGTGGTCCCAACCAGGGGCTCCCCGCATGGGCACTGCCCCATGTTGGCGAGGGGATGCTCAGGGCGATGGGGTGGTTTGAATCGCCAAGCTGGGGGTGGCAGCTTGGGTGTGGGGTTTGTGGGGTGTGGACATGAGCATCGCTCCCCCCCACCAGTTCTGCAACATCCCCCTGTGATCACCTACCATGAGAAATCACAGCACCCACCACCCCCCTTGTCCCCTCGCTATCCTTCATCCTGGCTTAAATATGTTATAAATTTAATAATT
>NW_010413787.1:0-2926 GCF_000710305.1 Buceros rhinoceros silvestris
CTGTGGCATCACCACCCAGGAGGCACAGACACGCTGCCAGCAAGTAACAGCTCCAGCCTCTCTTCCCAGCCGTGTGCCGATGTCCTGGGTGACCTTACTGATGTCTCTCCACCTGTGTTTTCATCAAAGTCCCATCAATTGCTGGCTTCTCAGAGGAGGAACCGCAGCCTTGTTTAATGCCACCATGTCTTAGGCTTGCGTGGGACCTTGGCAACATGGGCATCGTGGCAGCGCCCAGATACAGATGGTGGACATCATCTGGGGAGAGAAAGGCGCCGATGGAGCTGCCTCTTCCCTCCTCTCCACTGCTCTCCACCAGGCCCATGCCAGATACGTGTGGCGGACTGGCCAGTGCAGGGTGCCCGGCTCTGCTGCAGACCGTGGCGGTGCGTGGTCCTGCCGGCGGGAGGAGAGGGAGGCACAGATGGCAGCAGATGCTCTCATCAGTGAAAACGATGAGGCAAAACAAAACAAAAAAACCCTAGCAACTGGTGAGCAGCCGAACAAAATCCAGAGCAGGGGTACAGAAAAAGGGTCTAGACATGACGGACGCTCGCACGGAGCCTAACCCCAACTGGGATGGTTTTCCCATCCCCAATTCACATATGGAGAAGAAGGACCGTGCTGTGTCCCAGAGCACTGGGCAGTGATTGCTTTTTAAGACTTGGATATACTGAAATGAAACTATTCGGCGTCTCTTGCCTTCCCCTGTCCCTGTCCTCTCTCTCATCCCCCTGCCACTGCCTCCAGGGGGAGGAATATGACCCTGGACGGCTTCTAGGTACACCAGAGCAGGGTGTTTCCCCAGCGGGGCGAAGGAGCTGGCATGCTTCCTGCACCTGAGGGCTGTAACTGCAAAGCCTCGGCGTGACTTAGCTTGTGCCGCCGGCCTTGGCTTCTCGGTGTGATCGCTTTGTGCCGGTGCAAAGGTCCTGCTCCACCACCCCTCCCATCCCCTGACTTTGACCCATCATGCTGGTATTCAGCAACCGTGCCCTACATTTGGCACATTTCTATGCCCCTGCCCAGCTTTTTCCAGTCATGTCCAGGGCAGAGGGAGTCAGAGGGAAATTATTCAGTGTATGATTTTTTTTTCCCCGCTTTCCCTTTGGCAGGAGCGCCTCGCGGCACAGCCGGAGCCGCAGAATGAATGCTTCTGCAGCGTGCGCTGAGCTGAATGGCACAGCATGCAGCCCTCCAGCCGGCTCCTCCTGCGATTAATCGCCCGGTAGCTGCTTTGGCGATGTCCACGCGCAGCTCCGCGCCCCGCAAGCGCTGAGCCATGCTGCGCACGGGCGGATGTTTCTATCGGGGAAATGGAGCCAGAGCCGGGGCAGTCCCTGGTGTGGGAAACACATCTGCCTGGTGATGCTACGAGTGCATTTTGTCTGCTCAGGCATGTCAGGTCTCTTCACTAACGGACCAGCACTAACTGGGGCTTTGCAGGAGGAAGGCAGCGTGCTGGGAATTCACTGTGAATCTGCCGGGCTCCATCCCAGCCATGGGGTGGAAGAGCCGGAGTCCTGGCTCCCGAGAAGCACGTGGGCAGCAGCCAAAGGGGGGAGTGATGCCCTTCCCACGGTGGGATGCACCGATCGCCGCAGTCAACGAGCTTCTTTACAAAACGGGGTGATACAGGGCAAACGCCTTCCTCCAGCACCTTTTTTAGTTCCCCTCAGGGACAGGTGCCGATTGCAGTCCCAGGGATGTGGGAGGCTCCGCTGCGCTCTTCTGCACTTGGCCTGCCCAGGCAGTTAGGGGGCTTGGAAAATGCTTTAGCCAGAATTATTACGTGTACAAGCGTAACTCACGTTCGAAACATTTAGCTGGGATAAAACCATCTTCAGACGTGCCTAAAAACCGGGAAAGAGGGAAAACCAGAGTAGGACAAATTATTTTTTAAGTGCTTTACCTGAAATAAAGCACTTTCCTTTAGCAATAAACAACTTGCTGCGTAATTTTTGCTCAGCTCATGATGGTGGTGATGGGGAGGGGAGGGGATGCCGGTCCTGGGGCTGAGACAATAGATTCACATCTGGTAAATGGGAGCTTAGAGCGCGAGGCTGCTTTGTTCTGCCTGCCTGACCGTACCGGCACTGCCCCAGCTCTCCCCGCTTAATTTCCCCCGGGGAAAATAGGGATGCTGCTCGCCCAGTCAGTGCGCCCGAGCCACCCGGAGCCGCCCAGCCGTGCTGGCAGCTGCCCTCGCCCAGGCTGGCTGCCCTCTTCCATGTAGCCACAGGTCTGCACCCCAACGCCAGAATTTCAGGTTGAACAGGATTGGGATTGAAATAGGGTTAGCTCCCGGCTTTGGGAGGCAGGTGAGGTTTTGCAAGTGCCTCCTTTGCCACCCGCTCCCAGCCCCTGTGATTCTGGGAGCAGTTTAAGAGCAGTGAATCACTTGTTTTGGTTTCTCCCCACCAGGTGCTTGGCTGCAGCACCCCACGCAGAAGCCATGGGCGTGGGAGAGATGCATGGCTCGCGGGACGGGGGGGAGAGGTAGAGGCCGTGGGGTCGGGAGCCTCCCCCCCCAGCCGTGAGAACCAGGGTCCTACTGGTCCCTGGCTCTGATGGAGCATCTCCTCCTGCTTGCTGCCACTAGGGATCTTGTGGGGGCCAAATCTACCATGTCCCCATCACCGAGGGATGCACCGTGGGGTGGCTGAGGAGAGGTGGCCAGAGATGGAGGCTCACGAGGGAGCTCAGCTTGGCCTGTTGCTGGAATGAACAGTTTGAGGCAGCTGTCTGGCAGTTCTTGGGATACCCCTGTCCTCTGCCACTTCCTCACCACCTCCTCTCACTCGCCTACCACCAGCCCAGCACCCTTCTCCCATCGCCCATCTCCTCCCTCGCACCGTGCCACTGGCCGGCCAGGGAGCAATCCTCCTGACAGCCAATCTGGGATGCTTCTCTGGCAGCAGCGTGC
>NW_010413787.1:3038-4218 GCF_000710305.1 Buceros rhinoceros silvestris
GGCCTAGGGCTGGACACACGGAATTTCACCTGGGCTTTGGAAAGAAGCTGTTGAAATCCTCTTCCTCTAGCAGGCGTTGTGAGCTCGTGGCTCCCTGCCTAGATAATAGCCTTTACAAGGAAACTCGGGGATTTTCAAACTCATTCCTTTACCCTTCTTTTTTCTATTTTCCCCCTGAAAAGAGGTGTTGGGCAGGGGAGGAAGCAGCCCTAAGCTGAAGCGAGAAAAGTCTTTCTTAGTTTTTCCCTGGCCGGGGCGCTCTGCTTGGCTGTGAGGAGGGAGCGGGGCAGGAAAGCCAGCAGCAAAGGCAGACTGGAAGAAAGTCTCCAGCTTCATTCCAGCCATGCCGGGCACGTTCCTCCTCCTCCTCCTGCTCCCACCAGGACCAAGTGCTCCAGAGCCACTAGAGGAGCGAGTGCTCACGCTGCCTCAGCATCTTGCCATTGATCGTGGTAAGCGGGATGAAATCTGTGCCGTTTAGGTAGAGCTTTGCAAAGGTTTCCCTGCTGACAGCTTTGGGTGAGCTGATTTTCTGCGCTCGGAGAAGGGTATGAACTCAGCACTGCTTATGCAACACGGAGAGTGGGATTTTTTTAGCATCCCAGGGGTTTATACCTCTGGTGCTCTAGAAGAAACCACCTTTCTGGAAAAGATTTTGCCACTGGCAACTGTGGGAGCTCAACACCCTTCTGGGCCAAGCTGCTGGCTGTGTGTCCGGAGAGATGGGAGTTAATTTTAAAACATCCGGCATCCATATCAGCAGGGAGGAAGGTTCCCTTGATTGCCTAAGCGCCAGCAAAACCTAAGCCTCTAAACCCTAATCCCTCTCTAAGCTGGAGCTGCCAGGCCAGGGCCAAGGACACAGAACAGTCCCTGCCGCGTCAGCCGAACCAGCTGCGGTGCAACCACAGCGGGATGGAGGTGAGCCCGCCCCGTCCAGCCAGTCGCTGACCCACGGGCCAGGCTCCCCTGGAACCCCCCAGATTTTGGGCCATTCTTTGCCACGCCGTCCTCCCGAGACAGCGCTTGCGTTTACATCCATCCTGCCCCAGCCTGGGCACTTCAGAGCGAGCGAGTCCTGCAGGGCCATCCCGGCAGCCGTCCTTCTGCTCCCAGTTCAGCGGTGGGGTGGCTGAGGCGGGCAGAACCAGCGTGTGAGCCGCAGGCAGGGTGCTCTGCC
>NW_010413787.1:4470-4692 GCF_000710305.1 Buceros rhinoceros silvestris
AGGGCCCCCCTCCGCTAGGCCAGGCTGCTCCAAGCCCTGTCCAAGCCGGCCGTGAGCACTGCCAGGGTGCGGAACCAGCTATGAACCAAAAATACATCAAAACTGATCTTCCGCTGGGAGCAGCGGTGCACTGGAGGGGCATCCCCCGGGAAACACCACAGCCAGAGGGGTCACCCCCAAGAGCGCCCTTTGCTGCTCAGCCCCCTCTCTGCGCGGGGTCAC
>NW_010413788.1:0-233 GCF_000710305.1 Buceros rhinoceros silvestris
GGCCGTACCGGCATGGGTCGTTGATCGGCGTGGTGTTGGCGCAGGAGGATCTGTGCAACCACAGCTGGCAGGAGGTGCAGGCGCAGCTGATCTCGCTGCAGCGCCGGCAGCAGATGTGCGTGCACAAGAGGGAGCTGACGGAGCTGGACATCTACCACCGCATCCTGCGCTTCAAGAACTACACGGTGGCCATGGTCAACAAGTCGCTGCTGCCCGTTCGCTTCCACCTGCCG
>NW_010413789.1:0-4892 GCF_000710305.1 Buceros rhinoceros silvestris
TGGTGGGGGGCACCACTGTAAGTGGGTATGCAGTGGATGAGTAGTGCCCACACACATCACACAGCAGTCCTCATTGGCTCTACAGGATTTACCACAGGGGTGGTGAAACAGTGAAGCAAATTCCCATCCCAGGGGCTTCTGTGACTGGATTTAAATTGAGATGGAGTTATGCTCTATGAACCACAGGCTGCACGTGGTGAGAAAGTCAGAAGCTGTTGCTGCCAACAAGGTCTCCCAATGAGAGTGGGAGAAGCCACCTTGATGAAGAATTTTAAAACAAAACTGGACAAAATCAGAAAACAGTTTTGGTCCCCCCCACCCTTTGTGGTGTTATCTATTGTCTGAGTTTGACAGTGTGAATGGCAAACGAGTCACATTATTATGGTTTTCCTTATTCCCAGCTACTACACTGCATTATGGACAGCTGAAAATACATGAGAGTATATTATCTAGCATTATGTTTATGAAAAAAAATTCTTTAGTTACCACAGGGCTGATGGAGAGCTGGGATGAAACCAGCTAGAAACAGACAATTGCCTCTCTCCTAATACCTGAAAAATTGTTCTGATGATGCATCTTTCACTAGCTGTTTCATTATCAGAGGTAATAAAATACCTCTAATCTCTAAAATATTTTCAGTCATGACCACAATTTAAGCAAACTGCAAAATTATAACATAAACTTAATTTTTGTGTAATCAAGTAATCCTACAGCACAACTTTGCCTTTTTAAACTGCCAGAAATTGAGGGGTGAAAGAAACACACTTCATGTGTAGAACAAAACCAAAGTACTGGAAGGAAATGTGTCTTTGACACAGGCATAGTTCTCATAACTTAAAATCTCAATATTTATTCAGATTTGTCTACATCTATCTCTTCCCAACAAAGCCACTCCATGACAAAGAGTAATCACAACGTATTTGTTACCATACCTCTCCTCCGAAGGCCAAAGTGATGACCCTTGCTGTACCACACCACGGGGCTGAGGATGCTGGAAGGAAAGCATTCTGTAGCCCCAGCCCTGTCTTTTAAAGGAAAGAGCAGTGAGGTCGAAGAGATCCAATTGCTGCCATCTTCAGCAATATCACACTGGGAGTGGCCTCTCCGGTAATCATTTCCCAAACTACTTTGGGTGTCCCAGGTTTAATCTATCACTAATTTCATTTAGGGACTAAGGAGAGGGCAATCTAAACTGTTGGGTGGGGGTGCTCAGGCACTGGGATGCAGAGCTCACCGTTTCAGCACTGACTTTTCAGATGGACCTGAGAGGAAACCTGAGTGGAGACTATTCCAGTAGTTCCACAGGTCTAGTACTGGTAGCCAGGTCTGTACTGAGAAAGAATAGGTGAATGTGCCATTGCTAGGAAGAAGAGGTGGAAAATAACTGTCTAGGCCCATCTGTTCTGAAGTTGCTCGGGATACAGAAAACCACAGATAATGTAGTATTTATACTATAGTGTATATATATACACTGTAGTTTATATATATGGTGCAAATATATATTATCAAGCCCTTGCAGTCAATATTTTCCATTTCTTCTGCTTGCTTATCCAGTTAACCAGTACTTTAGCTAACCAGTACTACTAGGCTTTGTCAAAGAGGTGATTTAATCAATTAGCTTGCATGTAAAACAAGCAAATTCCCTCAAGCGTGGAGAACTTTGGTGGACAATCTGAGTCACTTGTTGTGCAATCCATGAATAGAAAGGATAGAGACATTTGTCAGTCAGTCAACAAACACTCATACTTTACACAGATTCAACATTCACTGCAGGGAGTCACATGCATAATAACTTCATTATTTCTATCTCTGGCAACTGAGGATGAATAAAAATCACACCCTCAGTTACGTAAATTACTCATTTAAAGTTTTTGCACAGGTTCTGCAGTTCTTTCAAAGCAGGGGAAAATCTTTACAGTTTCCATCCATATAGATCTCCAAGATTAATAAACAACTGGATTGTCTGAAAACTATCTCAGTTTCTCCTCATCGTATCCTTTTAATATTTGTTGGTTCTTGTAATGGAGTACCACCCAGTTTAAATAAAACTCAGCAAAAGTTAACAAAGACAGACCAAGGCTTTCAGAACAGTTTCATCATTTTTCTCTACAAATATGGCAGTAAAAGCCACATATTTGCTTGCAGACACATTCAGATAGTGTGTTCAAATATGCTATAGTTTCTACACCCACACTTTTCACCTTTCAAGGTCTTACAAAGAGCCTCTAAAAGAAATGTTTTATTTCAGTTTTCTCTGTTGACCCACCAAACATTTGCTTCAATCTATATGCTAGCAGGGATATAGATTGCAATCCTTTTTACCCAATACCTGGGAAACCAAATAACCTTATCAGTATGGCAATCAATGGAGACTTGTTGCTGCATCTCTGCAGATCACTTTGGCTTTGCATGATTCCAGTTGTTGCCTTTGGCTTCACACTCTTGCAGTCCCCTTTTCCTCCCCAGTTACCTGCCTCCCCAATTCTCCCCTTTCTCCATGTGCTCTAGTTTGTGGCACACTGCGTAATTTACATTGTTCGGTCAACTGGGAAACAACACTAGATCAAAAATGGTATACTGACCAGTAGGTAAGTATATAAGTATATAAGTATATAAGATGATGCAGGGCAACTGCTGGTGTACAGCATCCTCTTTAGTCCTAGGAGAAACAATTGCTTTGCTTATGAACAGGAGCTAGAGGACTAGAGCATGACACTAGCAGTGTCATGCTAAGCCACGGCTGTAGTTTGAAAAGGCCCATCTAGCCATAGCACTTGTTGGTCGGTTCTGGAGCATATGTCCCTGGAGCAGATTGGAAGAGAGAAGAGATGGGCACGAGGGCTGTAGTTCTCTTTTTCTCCATCTTGTGAATTCTCCCCCAAATGGGCAGAAGAAAGTGCCTGAAGCCTTATCAACGAGGGACACCAAACCATTTCTTTTGAGCTGTTCTTCTTCCATTCTTTTTCTGGTCACTCTTCACCTACCACAGAATATACTGAATTGGAAGCCCTGCTGTGATTTACTGTTTTGGTTTTAGTATACTTTTTTTTTTTAGTAAAAAACTGTAACAGCCAACTGGATAAGTAAACTGTTTCAGCTAAACATCAAACACAAGCCACATTTCTATCCCGAAAACTGAACTTTCTGTAGTGTGACACTTGTAGACTACTTTTCGTTTCCATACACTTTTAATATCTCTTAGTAGAGTGTCTCCAGTGACATATACATAAGACAAAAGAAAGCTTCCAGCTCCATTTTACAAATAGGAGAGGTTCCGAATTATTTGGAGATATACAGTTGAAGAGCTGCAGCTACTCACAAACAGGGAAGAACTGCTGGATGATGTAAAGGCCAAGGTTGGCCTTGGCTGCAGTGAGCGTGAGACTGTGGAGTTTCAGATCCTGGGAGGAGCGAGCAAGACAAAGAACAGAATTACAGCTAGAAACTTCAGATGAGCAGATTTCAGGGACCTGCTTGGCAGGAACTGTGGGAAATTGCCCTCAAGAGCAGAGGCCCAGAAAGCCTGGCTAATCTTCAAGGGCAGCCGCCTCAGAGCGTAAGAACGCTCCATTACGATGTTCAGACAGTTGAGTAACTGTGGCAGAAGGCCAGCATGGATGAACATGGAGCTCCTGTGTGAACTCAGACACAAAAAGGAAACATACAGAAGATGGAAACTGAGACGAGCTACTTGGAAGAAACACAAAGATATTGGTTGCATATGTAGGAATGAAGTCAGGAAAGCCAAAGTTCAGTTGGAGCTGAAATTAGTTTGGGAGGTGAAGGGCAACAGGAAAGGTTTCTGTAAGTACATCAATAGCAAAAGGAATGCTAAGGAGAATGTGGGCTTATTGCTCAGTGGAAGGGGAGCTGGTGGGGGGGACTAGTGCAAGAGACGTAGAAAAAGCTGCTTTCACTAGGAAGACTTGTCCTCTGGTCTCCCAGGTTGCTGAGGTTCTAGGAGAGTCTGTGGGAATGAGGCAACACCCACAGCAGAGGAGGACAAAGTTCAGGATCACTTAATCCTCTTGGACTTATACAAATCCATGGGATGAGACAAGATGAATCTGGAGGTACAGAAAGTTCTGCTGACTGATCTCATTGTGAAGCTGCCATCTATCACCTTCAAAAAGTCATGGCACTTGAGAGAGGCTCCTCATGACAGACATAAGGCAGGAAAAAGGCAGACATCACACCTGTCTTCAAGAATGTCAAGGAGGATGATACAGAGAAGTCAGCCTCACCTCAGTCTCTGGGAAGGTTATGGAGCAGAATGTCTTAGAAGCCATTTCTAAAGTACATGAAGCAGCCAGCATGGGTTTTCCAAGGGCAGGCCATTCCTGATCCACCTCATTGCTTTCTGTGATGAGCTGACTGGTACTGTGGACAAGGGGAGGGCAGTGGATATTCTGTACCTTGATCTCAGCAAGGTCTTTGACACAGTCTCTCTTAGTCTTATCACCAAGTTGGTGACATATAGGCTGGAGAGGATAGGTGGAAAATTGGCTGGATGGCCAGAATCAAAGAGGTGTAATCAGCAAAGTCCAGCTGTTGACCAGTTGAGATTCCACAGGAATCAGTACTATGACCAATACAGTTTAATGCCACCTGTGTGATGGGACAGGGTGCACACTCAGCAAGTTTGTGAATGACCCCCAAATTGGGGGGAGCAGTCAGTTTCTATTCAGAGGAACTTGGACAAGCTGGAGAAGTGAGCTGACAGAAACCACATAAAGTTAGCAAGAGCAAGTGAGAAGTCTTGCATCTGGGAGGAAATAACTTCCTGGAGCAGTACAGGCATCCTCCCCCTCTATCGTACGCTTACCTTTGGATACTGTGTTCAGTTTGGGCTCCCCAGTACAAGAAGGATATTGACATCCTGGATCAAGTTC
>NW_010413789.1:4998-31154 GCF_000710305.1 Buceros rhinoceros silvestris
CAGGTGCCACCAAGGCTCTGCAAAGCATGACCTACAGGGAGAGTCTGAGAGATCAGGCCTGTTCAGCTTGGAGAAGAGAGGGCTTGAAAGACCTAATTGTTGTCTACAACTTTTTGATCAGAGAATATAGAGAAAATGGGGTCAGACTCTTCTTTGAAGAGTGTGGTGATAGGACAAAAGGCAACAGAACAAGTTGGAACATGGAAAATACTGATTAGATATTAGGAAAAAAAAATTACTCTGAAGGTAGTGAAATAGTGAAACAAGTTGCCTGGAGAGATTGTGGAACCTCCATTCTCAGAGGGGATCAAGACTTGACTGGACACAGCCCTCAGCAGTCTGATCTAATTAGTCCCATTTGGAGACAGGGTCTGGACTATATGATATGATTTTATAATTCTATGGAGATCCATTGTATCTTATAAAGCTGTTCCTGCTTTTCGTATCCAGTTACAAAGGGACAAATTGTGAAATTCTTATGAAGAATAAGGTCTCACTCCATACAAAAACCTTTGCTAACTCTAATGCAGGTAAAGTGAATAACGCAAGAACTGGTTCCTAAAATTAATAAAATGTAGTGTACGTAACTCTGGTGAAAAGAACCAGTCACTCCTTCTCATCAGGCTGCAATAAGTTTTCTAAAGCACCAGTGACACTGTCAACTGGTACTAAAAACCAACAGATTCAGTTTGTGAAAAGTGATTAAGAAGTTTTACTAAAACATTAAAAATAATGACAAAAAAGCCATGCTTCTAATGTTATAGTATCTACTCCGTACAATCCAACAGAAGGAAGACTACATTTTCTCTTATTATTGTTTAAAAGTAAAGGGACATTAGAAGTGACTGTGAAGGTTCTCATCTCCCCCTTCCTCATGTTTGTAGTGAATATCAGTGGAAATCACCAGATGACCCTGAGGAAAGAAGAACACGTAAAATTACCTAAAATTTCAGATGGACATATTCAAGGTCAGTACTCTGGGATAGATCCCACAGTAAGGATCTATCGGTAAGCCCCTCAGCTGGGCAGAAGTCAAGAGGGGCTTTATGCCTCCTGAACTTTAGTTAGTTTTAGGGTAGGAATGGGCTCTGACTTAAATTAATACAGCCCTCCAAAAGGTGAGTAACAGTTCCCACAAAGACACTCAAGTTCCCTGTGAGCTTTCCTAGAGAACAATCAGAGCAGTGAGGACTTACGCACTCAGTGCTCCTACGCCCTGCTGGGGATAGCAAAGCTGTCCTTGTGGTGTCCCCATGATGGCATACCCCAGAGGGCTAGTGGACCCTTCATAACCTGCAATTGCTAGGGATAGGGTGGTGGAGGGCTCATTTTTTTAATCCAGATTTTACATCTAGTATATGATTAAAGCTTTACTATTGGCATCACTTAGAACTACCCAACATGGGATGCGCAGGCCTGAAAAGGAAGCAATTTTCTTTCACAAGAAATCGGACTTCTCACCTGATTAATTTTTATTACAGGTCCAGTCAGGGTAGTGTGGGCCAAGTTAAGAGGAAATCCTCTTCCTAGTTTATCTTTCAAAGGGACAAATATAAATACGTTTGAATGACAAATATAAATACATTTGAATGTAGTAACAAAATGCACTTCAGAATCATCATTCTCAAGGAATTCAATTTGTTCTGTAATTTCCCTTTAATCAGTCGTCCTTGCACTTCTCAAGAGAGGTATTACTCGTGTGTGCTAAAAAGCAAAAAATCCTGTGAAAAAGTTGCATACAAACCTCTTACAATCTCTCAGCTGTCTGACACTGGGATCTGACTGCCTTTGCTCCTCTCCAGATATCTGCCCCACAAGATCTGGTTTCTGCTGTTTCACACTGATTTATTCTCCATCTGCCTTTCATTTTCTTTTCTACCTGCTCCTCTAATCCCGTCAGTCCCTCTTATTATCATCTATTCCTACTTTCCTGGATCTAGCCCCAGCTCTGTTCTTATTTGCTTTTCCAAACATCTAACTTTTCCATGCCTCCCTTTCATTCTCTTTCCTTTCTCCTCATCAATAGCTTCCTCCCTTCCTCCACAGTCTCCTCACCTCCGTTTACCTCATAAGCACCTTCTGTACTCTTCCACCTGCTTCTTTCCACCTTCACCTCTTTCGTCATCATCCCTCATTCTCTGCATCCCACTGAGCTGATTTTCTACTTTGTCCTGCCTGTGGCAGCAGGTCAAGTGCAAAGACAGAGGAAGGTGTTGAAGAGATGCTACCCCAAAGCCCCAAGGTGCAAGCTGCTTCTGTGCTTCCCCACTCTGGGCCATTCTCTGGTCATGGCTTGACTCTGTCAAGACAAGACTCAAAAATGTCTCAGCTCTGCTGCCACGCTGCATCTAGTGAAAAGAAAACCCAAGCCCAGTGTTTGGAAAGGAGCCAAGGTTTGCTCTGTCCTAGCCCCTGATCCAGGTGTCTGAGGGACCAGGACTGAAGTCCAGCACAGAGTAGACCTGCTCAGATGTAGCTGAAGAGACAGAAACTCTCCCATAGCACAGTCTTTAAAGCTGGGCACTCCCTATTATAGTTCAGTCTTGCTTTCCCATCAACTTTCGGGAACGGGCCAAAATCCTTACCATTGATTACTGGGATCACCGCACTCCGTAAAGCATAAGACAGAAAATTCTCCATCAGTGACATCTGCTGGGAGGGGAGAAACACATTTGGTGATTGTTGCCTGATGCCTATGGGATTTGCAGCTTAATGGGGGGCATGAAGAGCTAGAATTGCAGCGACATGCAAAAAGATCAGAACAGAGCTTGGCAGAGAAAATCTCAGGTAAAAAAGATGTTTTTTTTGTTTAAGTTGCAGTCAAACAACATAAAATGGCAAAGAGGTGTCCATTTTTCTCACAATAAGTTAAATTTAAGTTCCATCCCTCCCCCTCCTCCCCCCTCACCCCCCGTATGTTCAGTGTCTGGGTTGAACATTAACTTTAGGAATGCGATCTATTCAACCCCATTTCAGCCACCAGGACTCAGTTCTCAGAAGTGAACTGTTCTCTGGGTGGCAAGAACTGCCCTGTCCTGGTGCTCTGTCTTATGCCACCGTGATTAGTGTCCTCCTCCCTTCACTTAAAGATGTAGGCTGGGCTGAGCTGCTGCAGAGTTGTACTGTCCATTTCTCAGTCTACAGGGAATGATCTAAGCAGTGTTTCCTTTGACTTCCCTTTTAATGATATTTGGTTGAAGTAATTCAAAGTAATTCCTGAAACTGAGCTTGAGACTGACTTTGTATTCACTCCAAGTGCTGCACCTACTCAATCCAGCTGTGAATTGAGGCTGGCTGTCAGAAACAGCTAGAAAGGGTGCTAGCCCCATGCCTGCCTTTGTGCTGGGTACAGAAGTGAGCAGAATGAACTATGGCAGGTTGGTAGGTCACACAGACCCAGGCAGGCATTTCTCTTTGTTTGAATTAATGTTACACTGGAATAACTGTAACATTTGGAGCCTTTGATGAGAAAAAACCCCCAACACTCCAAGAGGTATTCCTCCTACTGGGAAAAAAAATTGGAGAGAATATGCCTTTTCAAAGCAGAAAGTGCAGTGGCAGATGATATCCCCAAGACAGACCAAGAATTGTCTAGCAACAAGTTCAGATGAATTTCTTCTGTCTCTGAAGGGCTCAGCTACCTTTTCTAGACACTGAAACCATCAGCTTACCTCAGAGGCACCAACAGTGGAGTGCAGCAGGGAGAACTGGAACCTGAGGAAAAGCAAAAGGAAGAGGAATCACCAGGAAGGATAAAGGCACAAGATATGCACGCTGCTGGAAGATTTGTTGCTGGAATTTCATACTGATTCCATACTGATTCCATACTGATTCACACATTTAACTTTGCCAAAGCCTCTTTAATTCTCAACAACTTTTAAGCAAGACTGGAAAAACTACAAATGATTTCTAGAATCACTTGGATCTTTCTGATACTAATCTCCTCCTACAGTAATGTGCAGTCCTGGGCTGTAACTATAAGACCTAAGAAATCAAATTTTTCTAGAATTGCCATTTCCTGCAATGGCTGAACTGCACATTCCTCAAACGTCCATTATGATTTGGATAAACTCATATCCATTCCTAACTGTTAAGATGTCCTAACTTTTTCCACTGATCCCTGCAATGCATCCTCAGATCACTGTAAATATAATCCCGGAGAAAAACAATGTTTTGAAGAACAGAACTCTGCATTCTTGTGTCAAAAGCTCTTAGTGACACCATTACTTCTTAAACCTGTACTGACAGGCTCTGATCACTCCAAGTCCTCTTTTCCTGTTAAAAAGTCCAATGACCAAAATTAAGAAAAGGCTGCTCACATTTTTTTTAATGAAAATATAATAGGTAAAAAAAAAAAATCATATATTGTGAAATTCTGCCCCAGCTTGGAGTATGGCACTAACAAGAAGAAACACTGATGTGGGCTACTTGCCTGAAAGTCTGTGCTTCTACCCACCTGGTGCATTTTGTGAGAAAGGGACTGTAAACACAGCCCAGTTTGAAGCGTGAATAAAATTGTTGCAGGACAGCTGAGAACACCCATAACTGTAGGTAACCATAAAACTAGCAAGACCTAAGAAAAATCTAAAAACCTCTGAGCTGTGCTTCAAGCTACAGACTCCTTTCTAGTCTTATTTGTTTGATGGTATGGTATCTGCTGTTGCAGTAAGTGCTATGCAGTCTCACTTTTCCCTTCCCCTCACGTGAAGGCATACGGAGAGCTAGTTACAGCAGTCTGATGCAGTGTTTGCACTCTGGCAGTTCTGTTTATGACGATCAGACATGGCATGGCAGCAACATTTAGAAGGTTTTGAGTGAAGTACTGAACTTCTTTCTCCTACATCAGCATAAACTGATGCCTTTAAGATAACCAATAAATTGAACATTGTCATCTGGAAAGGTAGTTAACCTACAGAAAGGGGTGGCATGATGTTGCACAAGAGACATGGCTTTTCCATGATATTATTATAGTTCATCTGCAAAATTTAGACAAATTGGTCAAAAATATCTTAGAGCCCCTGTGAGAAAGAAGGTAAGTTATTTTCTGTTTCCCATGGTGAAACAAGCACTGCCAGGCTGACAAAATGAAGTTCTGTTGTGTCCTAATGCTGGAACCATTAATGCTGCTTTCTGAATTTTCCTTGGTTACCTCTTCAGAAGTAATGAGATAATCAACTTCTGTTTGGTTATTGTCAAATTGGCTCTGGTACTGGCTGTCTGCAGGGAAAAAAACAAAACAGTCTTCTGTGACTGTATACACAGATAGATACTGTCTTAGATACAGGCACAAATGCAATTGCTTTTGAGATTGGAAACACAATGTCTAAACTTTTTATTTGGTCAATACATGTAGATTGTGAAACCATTTGTGAATTTGCCGCTGTCTGACAGCAACTGAGATTGCATGAGCAAAGTGATAATACTGCCCTGATTGCCTCCTTATCATTAGGATCATTTAAGTCCCTGCATGGCTGACATAATTGGTTCACTTTCAACCTAATGAAAAGATGTCTGGGGTCACACTGAACTATTTTATAACGAATAAGTTAGGAAGACTGGGCATCAGATAATCACATTTTTATATATTACAGTTTATTCCTGTAATCATTCAATGTCCTACATTGAAAAAAGGGCTTTCGTAAGTAGCTCTCTGCACCTGCCTACTAAATTCTACAATATGTAGTGCATGTTTTCTCTGTGGAAATGCAACAGAACTGTATGCGTATTTGTGGCAGACCAGTATATGCTATTTTATGCTGATCTCTTTGATTTGCAAAGGATCTGGAAGATTACTGTGTGATTTGTTCAGCCCCAGCACTGAATGTTATCTTCTAGTTCATGTTACTTACTAGATTCCCCGAAAAGATGTACTGGGTGGTTGAATTTGGCAGAACAGCGAACACTTCTACACAGCCAGTGATCTGTAGGATGCATCTGCCTGCGTTTAAAGTGACCGCAGGGGGTGATGTAGCCATCAGCTTCAGCAGCACTGGGCACGCTGTTACATAATTCAGAGCAGTCTGGAATTTCGAAGGAGAAAAAAAATGCTGAATACAGAGTTAAGCTTTTCTTAAGGTACAGTTTCTTTGGCTGTATCATAATTAATTAGTTGCATTATACCATTCCTCTTCTTAAATAACCTATATTAAAACCACTTAATTTTAATTACACCAACTGAAATGACAAAATCAGCATTGCATGTACTCTGAGTTGCAGAGACCATAAAACAAATGATGAAATTTTAGACCCACTGATATTGAAGATATATAGAGGAATAGCTTAAAGGTTGTTCCTGAAAATTTATTTCAAGAGGAAGGATGAGCACTGCATGTTAAAGAATTGCAGAAAATTAGTGGTTCCAATAAGAAAAGAAATAAAATTGATGACCCTGACAATATAAAGAATTTGGAAATGAGGCAGGGTCCCAAAAGAGCCAATCTTTTGAAAAATAGAGAAACTCCTAGAGGGCAAAGCTTCAGTTTGCAATGCCAGAGATTAAAAATTTCGTAATAGTAAATTTCATATAGTAAATGTAGCCATATTAGGGATTTTTAAAGCATTTCATAGTATCTTAATTTTTTGCATCTCATTTATAACCTTAGCTACTGGTGACTATTACTTCCCATTGTACATAATCTCCAGTAGTCATGAATCAGATATCTTTGCACAAAGTCAGGCTACCAATAGTGGAGATACCATTGCCTTGAACAGGAATAAAAGGAGACTGATACCACAGATGCCTACCACTTAGTCTTTATAAAAATTTCAGAGACTGAGAGCGCAACTTAGAGGAGCAGAGAATGACCAAAGAGTAGTGTCATATAGTTCTTCCTAACTACAGAGTTATGATGGGTTAGACATGAAGTTTGAATCTTGCACTAATCATCAACCAACTCAGTTTCCTTGTCTCCTCCAAACTTTTGCAAATGAGCTAGTACACAGATAATATCTACAAGACACATTACTTACTGCTCTTTCTTAAAGGGTCTGTACAAGTAGTAGTACTCACCTCAGGAACAAAATCTTTGAATAAGGCACTTCTTAGGTTAAAAGTAGTAGCAAGCTGTAAACAAATGGAAATCAATTAGATCATTATATCAGCTTTAAATTTTTCCTTGGGAAAACCCCCCTCATATCCTGTTTACTTTGGTTTTAGATAATCCATGTTTTGATTTAGTATTTCCTTGCCCCAGAATTATTCCTAGGGAACCCACAGTGCTCTGTGGGACAGAAGGGAGACAGATTTCTCACGGACATGTTTCAGAAGCATGTACCAGTGAACAAGCATTATTCTTTGAAAGAACAGATGTTCCCTCCTGCTTACTTCCTGCCTTTCGGACTTTCTTAGATGAAATATACTGAATCTGTCCAAGGCAGCACTCAAAAATCTCATTTGCCCTTTTGCTGCTGACTACTGTGATAATGTTTGTCAGTAGTGCCATTTGTGTCACCAGTTTTTATAAAGACACTCTTAGCACTGTTTCAGTTAGCAAAATTTCTTGAAAAGTGACTAATAATGCCAATGTGGAAACAGCATTTCAGAGAGTAGTCTTCTATGTTCTTCACCCACAGCTGAAAGCTTAGTTTCCTTGTACCTGCTTCTTGCCTTGTTTTGCAGCTCGGTTAAGTCTGAGGTTTTTTCTAGCTCTCAACATAGCCAATACACTTGTTACGGGCCTCTATGCAACAGGCTGTGGCTTCAGCACACTTTTTCCTGTCTTGCCCTCTCCTATGTGGAACCCATGCGGAGAAAAGCTTTTTTTGTTGTTGTTCTTTCTGCTACTCCTGTCATTCCTTGTCTAGAGCTGCCAAGAAGTTCAGACTTAGGTCTGAGGAAGACTGATTATTTTAAACGATGATATACAGAATGAACGTCGAGAATCCCTTCTACAAGGGGTAGAAGTGTGACCCAAATCTGTGTGAAATGGCAAACATAATGTGTTAGTCTCCTTTGCTAACTATCCATACTGCTGATATTTTTAATTCTATTACATCAAATTATACTCACCTCTTCAAAGATGATGATGTTTAAGGCCCCTGCTCTGTAGTAAGCCAGTGAAGCAGACTTAAGAAAATAACTGGAGACTCCCAGGTATAGCATCGAATCACCCTGGTCTGGGAGAGCAAACGGAGCTGGCACAAAGGGAGGGTCTGTGTGATTACCTGCTGGATAGACTGTGCCCTGCAAAGAGTCATTATTCAGTATTTCTAGTTGTAAACATTTGTATCTGTCAGAATGCATCGGCAGTGGTTGAACAGAAAGAATTCTTACTAATCTGAAGAAAAGATTGACATAAAAGAAAACCTGAAGTAAGCAAATAATTTTATGGTATGCCCTGAAAATCAGGGAATTCAGTCTTTTTTTAAAAAAATACATGAATTGCAGAGAAAATCTGGCCTCCATCCTTTAAAAGTTTGAAATTGAACATTCAGCTGAGTGTTCTGAACTGCAGCTATGAGATAGAATAAAATCCTATGGTCCACCATTTTCCTTCTCTTGTGGAAAAGACACATTTGTTAATTTAATTCTAAGGGTGACATTTTAAGAAAATCTTCAGGCATATGCCAAAAGCACTGGAAGTTGCTTAGGACAGGGAGGAGGAGCCTTTGATATAACCTAACTCTTAGCTCTGGTCCAGCTGCCAGTCCTCCAAGACCTAGTTTGGGTGCTGCACAGATGTAGGACTGAGGTTCAGTTATACTAAAAAAATAATTCAGACCATGTAGGACTAGAAAAGTAAGAACAGACAGTAAGAGCTGTAATTACTGACACTGTTGTGGTTAGTAGTTGAAAGATTCAACAGGAAACATACTGACATGGAAAGGTATAAAACCCTAAGGAAAACATAGAGAATCGGAAGACGGCAACTCAACCATCAAGAATCAGCCTATTCCAAGGGCACTGTAGACCAGTAACTTCCTTAACCTATTAGTAACTGGCTTACAAAGCCTCTGCTGGTATCCTATCGGGGTGTCAGCATGTTAAAGCCTGTAAGTTCTAGTCAGCTGTAATAGCTGATAATTAATTGCTTAGTACTTTTAAGCTACATATACCCTGTTTGCAGAGTGGTTTTTGTGGATGGTGACAGTTGCTTGAACGATGTAACCAAGAGGGAGAGTTTCGACCACAGCCCTAGCACATCTTTTTTAACTGAAGTCAGTTCTGCAAGCCAGGGGGATGCTCTGAGTTACAAGGACAGTTGAAGCTGCTGGAAAAGCTGGGCATTGCTGAGGTATCTCTTGGCAACAAAAGGGAAAAATAGATGGGGAAAGAACTGCTGTGTGCTGCTCAAGGATTGTCTGTGAGAAGTCTTTTTTTTTGGGGGGGTGTGACCTGTACATATACAAGATGCTGAGTCATCTCAAAACAAATCGTTTGGATTGCAGTCACATTGGTAGCCATTGTGGATTATGTATCACTGGTAACAGGCAAAGACCAAGCAGCAGTGCAAAAGCTGAACGCTTCTATGCTGTTTATAAAGCACCTCTGAAGGATTTCAACTCTGAAATAATTTAACTATAAATAATAGCTTTGGTTAATTAACAAATACAGTTAGTTTATTAAATAAACAATTGTTTATTGTTGACCAAAATGTCCAAATATCTTTCCACTTTTCTCATTGAATATTGGAGAGGCTGAGTAAGACTGTAGTGAAAGAAAATGAATCAAAGCAAAAGAGAATCAGAAAAGCATTAGGAAGCGGGCTGATATTAAAGACAAATTACCTTCAAATCCAAGTTAATGTGCGATTTGAAGACTTCTGGAGAACTAACTAGGGAATAGTCTATTTGAGCAAAGGCATCAATCCGGCTTAACACTGGAAGAATGATGGACAAACACAAAACAGCCATTATTACAAAAACACATCACAAAACAGTTATTGTTTAGTTACAGACAAAAACCGGCATTATAGAAATGATGAATCTGAAGAAGAATAATGGTCGAAGAAGGAAGCAAAAAAACCTTGTAATAAGGGAAGAAGTGAGAGTATTTCTTCTAAAGTCATTGATTTCTCCCGGTTTAGGCCTTCTTGTTCACAACTGAATGTACCCCTCAGAAATCTCTCCCATGCGGTGAAAGAGGGACTGTCCAGGGCAGAGACCCTTTTTTTTTGTTACGTGTTTGCACAAGAGAACTGAACTCTCCTATATGATTAGTGAAATACTTGTCAATGCTACTAAACATTTTGGAAGATGACATTAGCCCATTTTTACACATAAAAATGCTGAAGACAAGGCATGTTTGTTCAGAACAATAGAGGGCACTTTATTAGATAACACATTCGAAGACTTTTTCTGAAAGGCAACATCAGGCTGATTGATAGTTATGTGTGTTCAGACTGTAAAGTCTGTTCATACTGTATAAAAATCAGGTGTCTTTAAAGAGAAATGGTGAATTCACACAGAGATTATGATCTCCTCAATATGGCAGCACAGCGTGGGGTGCCCTCGAGCCTGAAGTGTTTAGGTATGTGCTGCATAAGAAAACATTCCTGATGACCATGATTTTCAATAATATTTGCCACTGCTTGGCACACAGCAGTTGTAGGCCATTTTAGGAAAAATAAAAGGCTATTTACTCTGAGTATCAGAACGGGTAATAGAAATATCCACAAGGCAAAGTGAAGGGTGGGAACAAACTCTCTGACCTGAATAATATGACTTAGGTGAATTAAATTAAATAACTTCAGATTGGCAAAAACTACAAATATTCTTAGTCTTGGAAAAAACCTCCACCAACCAAAAAAAAAAAAAAAAAAAAAAAAAAAAAAAAAAAAAAAAAAAAAAAAAAAAAGAAAAGAAAGGAAAAGCTGCAGGATTTATTATAGAAGTGAAAATCTTATATATATGCTTTTTGGACACAGATATCTATTGTCTTCATGTCTCTCAAAGAGTGACAAAGGAATTATTTTGGTGTGAAGAGAAGCACAAGTGTGACACTGCAGCATCTTGTTATCTCACTGAACTCAAATTCAAAACAAGATGTGCTAAGTTTATGAGGTCTTACAGAGATGTTTGCTGGCTTGTTAGTGGATTACTGCTAACTACTGCTAACTGGATCTCTTATGTCCATAGGACCAAAATCATACAGATTCAGCACAAAAATGTTCATCTCAGATACAACAGACTGAGAGATTACAGGTACCTGCTATGGACACAGAAGAAATCTAAATATTCTGTATCAGAGATTTCTACAGTGGACTCTGGAATAGGTTAAGATACAGAACGATGTCTGTATTTTTCTTCCTTCACTTTTTTTTGTATCGTGAACACAGGAATGGTTTGGCATCTAATAAAAAAGGCTACAATTTGAGCAATATGAAGATTACTTAACAAACAGCTGTTATCCACAACTCACCCTTATGCTTTCTTAGCTGTGCATCCATCATTTGGATTTTGTATTTGATATTTAGGCATAGCTGTATGAAAAGAGAGACAAGTCAGTCATGTAAGGGCTGTATTTCAGCTCCTCCCTTCACTCGCTGAAACCGTCTTTGCAAACTTACATTTTTATCCAATTTGGTGTGGATGGGCTTCTCAAGATAACCAGATAGAAAGCTGTAGATCCAGCTGGAATAAGGGAAATTAACACAATGACTTTTTACCATGAATTTAAATCTTTGAAATATAAAATCTGGCAGACTGTGAAGTCAATGTCATTTATATTAATGAAATGCAATTACAGTGATATTGGGAGATTGTGCAGTTGACTGTTTTTAGTAATTTGCGAGTCTCAGACAGATGCTAGAGGTTCTCAGCCTCCTAAGAGCTATTTAGAAGGCAATCTGCAAAGTAGTATGTTCATGGTAAAATGCTGATAAACACCATTCGATTAGCCACACGTTGTCTTTAAGTAAGACAAAAAAAATTATAGAAAATCAAGAGGGGAACTACAAGCATTGTGTCATATTCTTTTTTGAAAGTTTTATCCTGAAATTGTAGGTCAGCTTGTCAAAAAACATCATCAGTCTAGACAACCTTCATATCTGCAAACCTTCACTTGCAATCTTGTATTCTTTAACATGTCCAAATGGCATTTTTTTCATATGCAGTTTGTTTAGTCAGCTCATTTGTTGGCTCACACACAAAGAAGTGTAGATTAATTGCACTTCACACACTCAGCAAAGGAGTCTGGTATTGAAAACAGACCTTTAAAAATATCTTTTCATAGCCTTCAATAGTTAGTCGTATCCTACAACAGGACACCTAAAAGTCAAAATATGAAAAGGGGCCCTTAAGCTACAAACCCTTCTACTTCCCACAGAATAATTAGAAAATCTACTGTACATACCTAGATCCTCCATTTAACTTGACTTTTACACTATTAATGCTCAGTTGGCAATTTTGTAGCAATATGGACAAGTGGCCTGCACTATCCCTTGACACTTTGAAGATAACTGCAATAAACAGTCCTGAGACGGACACAGTAATTCCTCCTTGGTCTTTGCTGCTCAGAGAAAAAAAAAACCAAACTCAGTCAAGAAAACATCTGCTTTAAAGGGAACAATTTAAGAAACTACCTGTAAATCAAGTTTGAAAGGACTTTTTGCTATCATCCAGAATGAAGAATGGGTTTTCTAGGGATTAAAGTAGATTAGGGACATGCAAGTATTCAAAAAGAGATTATATGCATGAGTTTCCAGGACATGAATTTTCCAGTGTTGTGCAGGATTTGACAAGCTAGTAAAAATGTAACGATTTCATAGCAACGCAAGACATTCCAGCCCTTCAAGACAGATCAGCCCGAAGGCCTCTGGGACTGGAGCAGCAGAAGCCAGTTAGCTAATAAATATACAAACCAGTGGTTCCCCACCTTGCAATTGTTCCACTTTCCTCTTTCCTGTAACAATTCTGAATAACTCTTGAAAATGTATACATTCCTCCATTTTTTCTCCTGCTCCAAACCCATTGATTGATGCCAACAAAAACATCCTCCTACCTAACTTGCAGCAAATTTAGGTATTAGGTTTTACAAGCTGTAGACCAACCAGGCAGGATACAGAGCTGAATGGATAGTACAATGGCCTTATAAAAACCTAATTTACCGTAACAGGGCTGGTACCAAAACCATTAATTTTCACCCCTTCATCCTGACTACTCAGTTTTCCTTTTCCCAGGCATTACTACAGTGACTGCACCATGCTACGGAAAAAGAGCTCAGCCCAGTATGAAGTTCAAATCATAAGTCTCTCCGCTTTCCTCTTTATTTTTCAGACTAAGCAAAAATCCTGGGGAAAGAGGTTGTAAACCCGAAAGATTAATCTTAAACCAACCCCAAACATAGACTACCCCGACAAAACCAGTATTGCCAGTCACAAAGACTCTCCTATCACACACTACCATTTTCAACCCCACCTTGCAGTCTGTATAGGTGCATTAGAAGCACTACTCTTTGGAGCCTCATTTTTCAGTTCCTAACCAAGCCATCATCCTACAAGCCATTATGAAAGACATTTTCCCACGGAGGGAATATGCAGAACTGGGACAGGTTACTCGGAGAGGTTGTGGCATCACCATCCTTGGCTAAACACCACCACTAGACAACTGATATAATCTAGTCTGGTGACTGCTCAGTTTTGAGCAGGAGGCTGGACAAAGTAACTTTCAGAGATCTTTCCAACCCAGCCTTATCCACACTTCAGTGACAGAGACCATCACAAAAGCATCTCAGCCTTTCTCCTCCCTCTTTGGGCTGCTTAGCAGATGGGGAGAATCCCAACTACTTAGGTCCTCTGTTCCTGCTTCCTTGTGTTTGCTCTTCTTCAGGAGGAATCCGGATTCACTGATCTCAGGTGGATCTCAGTTCCAGGTCTCCAGGCAGGAGAGGCAAAGGGCCTGCCAGGATTTTGTGACTGGCAAAGTGCTCTGGGACACAGTGGAGAGGAGGGCTACAGGGAGGGCTGGAAGTGCAGGGATAACACTAGCACAACTAAAAAACTGTGATAGAAGACCCATCTTACTGATCCTAGAAACAGCACAGGAGGGGTGGGCTGTCAAAAAGCTCCTTTGGAAATCTTGTTTTCAGCTGGCCCCTCTTAGTCTGCTATGCTGAAAGCAACATGTAGGAAGGACTAGGGAAAGGAGGGGATGAAGAGCAGGATTCTGCATTTGTCTAAACCTACAGTCATTCACAAAAATCACATTAAACAGAGCAGCACGGACTGTTCCTTCTGACCCTCAAAAAGGTAAGAAAAACCCTTCATCCTCTAAACTCTACCAAAGCTGGCTTCGACCACCTCCACCATGATCTGCTCCACCAAGTCCTGTGCACCAGCTGCCTCCCTTGCTGTCTCCGAAGTTTTTGGAGTTTTATACATCTGGGGTCTCTTCAGGTTATGCCCAGGTCCTTATGCTTCAGCAAGAGGGAGAGGTGATTATGTGTTTGGTAACAGCTTATTTGCCCTGCTGGATGCAGAATCCTTGTCCTCACAATACTGGCATGGCAGAAGGAACAGACAGGGGCACAGTGACAACATCTTCCAGCCACCAGCACAGCGAGTGAATGCAGAACTGCATGTCCGTGCTCCTTTGAAATAAGGACATGCTGTGAAACCTGCAGCTGGTGATCCATGTTGCCGTACTATCCAGCTCTCAAATAAAGTGACTCCTGCTGTTACCAGTTGCTCCATTAACCCAAATAGCATGTTAGAATAGCACCTTGCAAAATTTTCTGATTTCCCAGAAGTTTTAGCCTTTCTCCTGCCCTAAAGAATATCGAGAATATTATATTAAAATTCTATAGCAAAAATGCTGAGATACAAATGTGGAAAAATCAATAAGCAATCATGTCATTAAAGACAATCTCATTAAAGACAGGCTCATGAAGAAGCTAAGTCAGTTTTCCATAGTGACCCAAATTCTGGAGTTCACAAACTTCTGAATGTTTGGCATTGTGACAATGACCTTCCTTTAACAGAAGCACTTCGGAAGACAATATATGCTGCACCAGCAAATAGATAATTGGCTAGAGAGTCAACCTTTCAGTTATACTGTACAAAGAAAGTAACAAATGTGGCCATTGCAAACTCTGTGGTCCTGAATATTCCTGTAATATCATGTCTGGACACAGTAAGCATGCTAATGGATATCTGACCTGATACTTACCAAAGAGACAACCTCTGTGGTAGAATAATTAAAAAAAAAAAAAAAAAAAGCATTAGTTGACAGAGGATGTTTCCTTCTCAAGAAGGAAGGTTTATTCAAATAGATTGTTATTACAGGAGATAGCATATCTGACCTGAAAAATAATAATTACCAAGTACATTTATTAATTTCATTTACAGTTCTTCTCCCAGAACCTCCCACCTGCACCTTTGTACAATACTTACAGCAGCCATGTATTCATTATCCAATCTGCACTGATTGTGGCAGAAGCGTGTGCCACTGACAGACTAATGCCAGTGCCAGGAATAAAGGAAGCAGAAGTTTCTGGGAAATCTACAGCATTAATTCTGAGCCTACAAAATACAGAAAGGGGGATGTTAGATGCATGCCAAAAGAGTAAGAAGGACATCTGATCACTGAAACCCCGACTGCTATAAAAGGCAAAGTCTATGCTTCACTAAAACAATTTCTCAGAAATGACTAACCCTTATATATTTTAGGAAAGAAGGACACTTGCACTGTTATGCTAAGTAGCATCTTTGGTAAAAGAATCCTTGATACCTGGCCAGGCAAGTGAAATGTGTTTGCTGGAGGAAAATAAGTGTGTGTTAAACCCAAATGCTACATCTATTAATGAATCCACGTTCTCTGAATGTTAGCTTATGAAGAACATCAAAGTTTCTCTATTCAGTCCCCTTGCCTCAGCCAAGGACTCTGGGGAGGATCCATTTTTCTAAACAAAATCTTACTTTATGATTTGCCTGCCAAAACAAATGTTTCTGATACTCAAGGATATTGTCTTGCAAATGCATGTGTTGAATTGAGCTGTTGAACATTGTGAAGATATCAGCTGTAATCTTATCATGTAGTATTCATTCCTCATTGTTCCTGATATCTCCACAGAGATCTCTGAAACAATTGCCTTTAATCTACTTTCCCCGGGGCAGAAGTCACCAGCTACTTTTAGCTAAAATGACAATAATTTTCCAATAATATCTGGGGCAGCAGTAAGTCTGCCTTTAGTAATCTTGCTGGCAGTAAGCTAAAATCAGATTATCCACTGGGAAGATGGCCAGTTTCAAGAACTACGGTTGGGAGAATGCATTTAGTAATTTAGGAGGGAATGGGACCTCAGGAGATTTTCTGGTTCAACTCCCTACTCAAAGCTGGGCCAACTCAGGGACCCTGTCCATTTGAATCTTGAAGACCTCCAAGGATGGAGATTCTTCAGCCTCTTTGGACCCTTGTTCTGGTGCTGCCTAGCATTTTTTCCTAACTTTTATTCAGAACTTTTCTTGATGTAACTTATGTCTGTTGCCCATGATCCTTTCACTGTATACCTCCAGAAAGATTCTGGATCCATGTTCTCTGTAATCACCACCCAGCAGACAGTGGAAGAACATGCAATAAGACACAGGCACCTCCACCCCCACTGTCTCTTCTTCTCCAGACTGTCCAAACACAGCTTTCTTATATGTGCTGGGATTAAGGTTGCAAGGATGGTATAACACAATGAAGCCTGCTGGAAATCAGGCCATTAGGAAAATATTTGGTATAGATAAAGGATGCAGGTTCTATCCAGCAGAAAGTACATGAAGTCACCCAGAGTAGTAGTTCTTCCTGCCACATCAGCCCAGATACATCATCCCCCTGCACGCATTTTCATCTTATTCCTTTGTCAGCTTTTTCTCATCAAACACAACCAAATTACTTTCACTGCTACAGGGCCTTGATAGTAGAAGACTTGTCAGTAATTCTGTTTCTTCCACCTTTCCCACCCATTTCCCCTGTGGTGTTGTAGCCTTGCTTACACCTGCCTTGCTCTGAACACTGAGACAAACCAACTAATAAAACAGATGAGGTGCTTCTTCAGAAACTTTCTTAAGCTCAGCCCTAAGTGTGGTAGAAGGAGGTGCTGATAAAATATATCAGTGTTTGGGCAGTGGCAGCAGAGTTAGATGAACCATTAAAATTCTACACTGAACAAAAACCCCCCAGCTGCATAGTTATTACTATGCAGGAACAATACAACAAGCTGTTTCATCCTAAACCTTTGAAATGTATTTCCTTTACTTACCTTGAAATTACATAGTTGACCTTAACAACTGAGAAGCTCTCCTGCCCACTCCAGCTTGGGAAGGTCTCTTTCAATACTGCTTGCTTTAAGAGCTCCACCCCAATCCTCCTGCCTACAAGGAGACAGATGAAAGCACATGCAGATTGGATTCAGGCACCCAAAGGTCCAGATATACTGCCAAAAAATTTAATCACTTTTAACATAACTCATAAAATCCTCTGATTTCTAAACCCTTATCTAGACCTCCTTCCAGCTACTTATCCAGCCACTTATAACTTTTATTAGCCTCCCAAACAAATCATTTAACTAAGATCATCTCTTCCCTGAGTTGTACTTTATATTCTAGAACTCTCATCAGGTTTCTGAAGCTGTTAGACTTCCTCACTTCACTGACAACGTGGAAAGTCTTGGGAAACACTTTGTCATTACCTTTACTTCAGTTTGTCTCATATCTGTTGAACGAAAAAGCCAGTTAAGAAGTAGCAAGATGACTCCTATGTGTAGTGTTTACTTACAGACAACGTGACATATGCATCTCAATTGCTGTTATGTCAAATGAGGAACTATCTGGATTGTTGCTTGTGCACAGGAAGTTGTTTGAGGTTTAAAGATAATCCCTTAAAATGTTTTCTTCCTGTTTCTTTCAGAATACATACATTTTGCCAGGGCACCTTATCCATTACAGCATGCTGCAGATCTCTGACTCATTTCCTTACACCCTCTCCTTGCGTTAAGGAATCCCTGCTTTCCTGAATGCTACTTCTGCATTGATAATACACACAGACTCTATCATCAACAAACAGAACATCTTCAAACCACAATTTCCTTGTGTCTTCCTTCTTTTTGCTCATCTTTGATGAAGACACTGCTAAAACTTTAATATTGAATGATGTGCTGCTTTCAGGTGGTTTTAGCACAAGTTTCTTTTGCTTTTGGCCTCACAGATGCTGAATACAAAGTAATATTTTCCTCCCCCAGACTTCAGTGTATTAAAAAAGCAAAAATTTGAAATCAATGCTGACACTAGAAGACCTTTTTATAAATTGTCTCTTTTATGAAGGAGAAGTAAGTTATGATTCCCTGGGAATTCTTTCTTCCAAAGCAAAATATGGGCTCTGACTGAGATAGCTTAAAGCTCTCTTATGACTGTCGGTGCAGGCAGCCAGTGGTCCCAGGAGGAATTTCTCTCAAGGTTCTTGCAAGCAGTCAGCATACAGGCAGAACCTATGACCTCAGCCTTCAAATCTTCTATTAAGAGAAAAGACATTATAGGCTCTGTGCTTTTTGAATAAGAGAAATACCTCCGGGAGGTGCACTGTTAATGTCTGTTCTTCCCACTAGTGCAAACTTGGCCTGTTCGTTCAGCACTTCAAGGCCATGCTGAATGTCACAAAAACTGCTGGGCTCACACTAAGAAATACTGGGCTGAATTCTTCTCTCTAAGGGCATGAGAGATCCCTAGGGAGTGATTTCTCCTGTGTGTCATAAAAAGATAGGGAGGTCAGATCTGGTCTGGGTGACTGATGCTTGCCCTGCACTTCTCAACTCCTCAAAAGCCTTCAAAACAATGCACATGCAGAGAAATAAGTGGACCCGATTCCTGCTTTCATCTCGAAGGCATAAACCCTAAGCTTCTACTTTTCATCTCACAAGTCCATTGTTTACCTGTCAGCACATTCAGTACATAAACGACGATTAATCTTTAGCATGACCCAGCCTTTGTTGAATTTGTACCTTGTTAACCTTTATTATTAATATTAATTCTGTAAAGAATTGAATTTATACTGTGTGGCCCCCTCACCCATGGAGTAAATCATAGGTAAGAGAAGTGGAAGTTTGCCTGAACAGAAAGAGTAAGCAAAATACATTGTGGAAATTGCTGATATTCTGTTAAAGGGCAGAATTATGGCAGACATTAAGTACATCTTTTTGAAGGAACGGTGCATGCAGATGCTATCCCACACCACACGGAGGAATGAGAGTAAAGGTGTGCAGCTACATGGCTGTTCCAAAATTGTGAGCTTTTTTCCTAATTATGTCTTATTATCTTCAATTAAATATTGCACTTTCAATCAGGTTTCTGACACTTAAAAAGGGATCAATTATATGACCATCTCATTCTGGTTCTAAGAAAATTGACTGATATGAGGAATGCAGTAGAAACACTGCTGGACTGTAGAAGAATACAATGCAAGGATAAATTCACACCTGGGGTGCATGAAAAGGAAGAAAATAAGTGACAGCAGAGACCAAGGATGTTCCCGTTGTGAGGTGACAAAAGGAATTTATTCTATTTCAATATTTAAAGTGCTTGTTTCTACACTGAACCTTTATTAAGGAACTACATACTGTGCATAGAGTATTTATCATAAATTAACTTCTGGCAATGTTAGACATACCATAGTCCAGCCCCTTCTGAGTAATCCTCAGTTTAAGACCAGGATTAGCCTCCAGCCCCAAGGACAGCCAACACAGCAGGAAAGAATACCATGTCTTTAGCATCTTCTCACCTTTGTCACAGGGACCTGTTAACAACATTTATGATGCAAATGTGATCATAAATGATGCATACCATGAGCTGCAAAAAATCTGTTTCCACCACTTAAACTGGGACAAGGATGGATAGTCAAGGGAGGTTTAGCCAATGATTTTACCGCACAAAGCAGTCAGTGTGGGAGCAGACATGGATTTCTGATTATTGGGATGGTACTTTGGCAGGCACTAGCTGTTGGTGAGACTGAGTGGTTCTGTCCCACCACTCTACGCTTTCCCCACACCCATGTCTTGGCTGTTTATTTTACCATCTGTCCCACCTCCTGCAGAGTGACCATGAGAGAGCAATCCCAGCCAAGCAGAGCATGTCTGCCCTCTTACAGAACAACATCCTTTTAATACACACACCCCCTAGGATACATTGGATTTGCGAGTCCAAAACTTTCTCAACTACATCAACTGGCTTAATAAAATACAGTAGGCCTTCCTACAAAACTTGCCTCCCTGTTACACACAAACCTCTGACTTAAGCCAAACACCCATGCATGAGATTGACTAAATCGGGTCACTTGAGAAGGGAATGTAAGAGTAAATTCAAAGCGCACGTAAAAACAACATGGTGATCCCACATCAGCAGAGAAGGGTGTTCCGGCATGAGCCTGCAGCACAGTGTCCTTGAGTGCAAAGTGAGGCTGCGAGCCACTGTGTAGTGGGAAACAACACAGATTCACAAAAGCTGTGACAAATTATTTCTTTCTGTTATAGTGTCCCAGTACAAAAGTGAGGTTTCTATGTTCAAAATTCTCACATTCACCCTGATTTTCACTACCAATGACAGCCACTGCTTAATTTCCTAGCAATAACAATACTGTTTCTCCAGAGGACTTCAAATCTTCTCAGTGCTACATTAGGAAAATGCTTACTAGGGGCCTACGGTACCTCTGCTCTGGCCTTACTATTGAGAGGAGCGGCACATTCTTTTCTAACACGTGTAACTGTGACCACGTTACCTGCTGTGTACAAAGCCATGCTAATTAATAAGTAACAAAAAGGTCCTGCTGCTTTCACAGGTATTCCAGCCTAGAAGGTCATTCCTGGGTTTCTAATAGTTACTGTATTGTCTTGGACAATTTATTCCATAATCTGCCAGAAAACATATAAATACATTTAAAACCCCCTCACCCCCCCATCAAAACACACCCCAAACTCACCACCTTTTCTTAGTCTTGTTTTGTGTTGGAATTAATATTATCAGGTCAGACTCTAAATGGTTACAAATCCAAGATCTACCCAGCACCTCATAAAATGCTGCTCTTCAATGGATTGCTGAACTATAAGACAGACAAAAATGCATTACCAATATTGCCCTGATATCGGTTCTCTGAGGAATCCTTACAAAGTTACCCCAAGATACTATGCAAGGAAAAGTGGTTTCAGGAAATTCTGAGAACATAAGCCACATGGTAAAAAATTTTGAAAATCTCCCTTTTAATTGGTCATTCCATCTCTAGTTCTTACGCCTTTTTGGTTTTCTCTATTCAAAGCAACTCTAAATAAATTCTTACTTTAAGGTAGCGATATTATGCGTCACAGCCAGCTGGAGACACAAATCTTAAACTTTACCCAAAAAGTGTCCTAGATTTTCCTGCAAACATGGCACTTTTTATCCTGATTATTAAGGGCCGATTAAAAATCAACATAAAACCAGAAAGACAGATTCTTCTGTCATTGAAGCACATAGATATTTACTAGATATTTATCCAGCAGGATTGCTAAAAGCACTGATGCAGGTGAAGTACCTCATTCTCATTGAATTTCGTTCCCACTGAGGAATAGAAAACAGCAATCTTAGTCACTACCATGCTTTGTAGTTAGTATTTTCTTCTTTGGATCCGAAGTGTATGCCATGGCAATAAGAGACGGTATAATTTCATATTGCTTTCTCAAACCAACAAACTTCACTTATACGCTCCAACGCTGGTATTCTGGGTTTCATCAAAGCCCCAAGCCTCTGCTAGGACTGATTGTAGGAGGTTAGTCAGATGACTAAGACAGAGCTAAGGAGAAGAAACTTGTCAGTTGCCTGATAGTCTAAATCAGAGCTGCCAATTGCACTGTTGATGACAAGGGCAGACAAATTGCTCTGATTTTTATCTTCAGTAACTGAGCATGCATCAAACAATTCCTTTATGTAAATCATTCTCTTAATCTTTTGTCTTCTAAGATAGGGTATTGAAGTACTTTAAGTAGCGGAAAAAGATGAAAAACTCCTTTGTTTCAGTCTGTGTACCTGTCTCGCCCTAATGCAGTTCTCTACTTACCAGTCTGTAGATACCACAATTGGTTTCTCCTTTGTAAACAGTCTGCAAAAACTTTAAATAAAACTTGCAACAAAGATTACAGCTGAAATCTGCCTAAGAACTACAAAAGCTTCTGATAAAAAAAAAAGTCACTATCATTGTGTCGTACAGGTTTAACACAGCCATAAATACACACTATCTTAAACTGATCAACCTCTGAAACAGAACAGAATATCTCTGAAAAAGAATTTTGCCCTTGTCTTGCCTTGGTCCTTCACAAAACGCCCCCAGGTGCAGCCCACAAAAGAATTTCTTTCCCTTCCAAATATTAATAAAAGAAACCTCAATAGTTAAAACACACACACACAAGAGAAACAGTTCTCAAACATGAATAGCAAATGTAGTGTCTACCCAACCTCAAATCCAGAAAGAGCACTTCAGCTTCACAAGTATCTCTGCTGTTATCAGCGAACTGGGACTGGATTTTTCAGTTTCTCCCTTGCTCCATTGTTTCTAGTTACTCTGCAGCACGCTCAGGAACAGGTAGAATTTCTGCAGCTCACTCAACAATGTCAAATCAAAAAAGACTCAATAGCTTCAAGATTTTAACTCTTCCTATACACTGATATTCAGTGGAAAATCACCTCTGAGGGAAAAGGAATAATATCCAGAGAAATGTGATTCTGGTCTGCTAATGCAAAATATCAAACTCTTGTCATTGATGTGCCACTTCAAAGACTTTTACTCTGCGTACAACTCTCAGCGATTCAGTACTGTGAAGACATGTATAAATATAAGAAAACATGGTGATAGCTAAAAAGATCTGAAGCAATCTCGCAAACCCCAGAAAACACACCGAAAGGTCCTTTGCTCCATATGACCAAGAATTTAAACAGAAATAGGTAAGTTAAGAGCCATGGGAGCAAACTTCAGACACTGCTGTGTCTGAAAACCCACAAAAAACTGGAAAAACCCTGAAAACAGCCAAAAAACACCCCCAAACAATCTGTAGACAGCCAATCTGAGATGGTGTAAAGCAGAGCTCCACTCAATGGATTAGCTATACAGCACTAGCATAAAGCCTTCTAGGAGTAAAGTTGACCATCATCAAGCTGCAGGAAGTTTGGAGGTTTTTTCTACTGGCTTTGCTTTGAATCTTCTCCTCCACTGGCACACTTAAAATGGTACTTCAGACTTTGACAGATTTCCTGATGATACTCCAGCCTTCATACCCTTCTCCTTCTCATTCCATCATCTCTCACACCTTTCAGCGTGACCCTAGTCATTCAAAATATCAGTATCATAACACATAAACATATATTTTCATTTATACATACTATAAAATACACTCTTTGTAGTGACAAATACAGAAAGAAAGATAATGGAAAAGATCCGCTGACTCACAGCTTTATAACTACACTCAACTTTCAGGAATAAAAAATAAATTCCATGAGGTATGTAACTGAACCAAAGAGACCTTTACTTTTTATAGTTCTTCTCTGCCATGGGAAGCTGACTGCAGGTCAACAGGATTACAGCTATATTAAGTTTCAAATTTCTCAAGAGAAACCACTAGGGCTATCAATAGGGTTTTACTTCTTTGGTGGAATGGGTTCTATTGCTTGTATTTTTACACTGACCATGTTGGGGAGAAAAACCCTCAATAAGGTAATTCAAGTTGAGAAACCATATTGTCTTTATCGAACATTTTGAGCTACTGATAAATAGCTTACTTCTTTGAGTCACCAGACTGTATATTATTTTAATCAGTTAGACTTTGAAATGTCACCATTTCTGATGAGGGTGAACTATACTGAAAGTTAATTTTCTTCTGTATACAGCCATTTCTTCAAGCTTGTAAGCACGCGGGTTTCCTGTACTATTTTCACACAGTGCCCTTCCCAGCCTGAGGTCACCTTCATATGTGCCTCCTACCTGCAGACTGAGACAAAATGAAAATGGCAGAGAAAAAATATTACTTATCAAATAACAGTCCTTTCAGAAAGACGTGTGTGTCTGGGGAAAATAATGGTGGTTTTGGGTCATTTGAAATTAGCACAAACTTGAAAGCTGTGGAAAATGTTTTAGCATTTCATCACGATGGTTTCTTAGGAGGTTTTCCTGTTTAACACTTCCTGCTGTGTGGAGAACGTGTCTAAACCTTACATTGTGGCATGACTCATAAAATTCAAAGGAAAGCTTCAGCAGAATGTCAGCAGAAATGCTCACTTGTAACTGGTGCAGCTGGTCACCTAATAATGACTATGATAGCCATCTCCTGAGAATTACTCTCGCTTGTGCAAGCTTCTGAAACGCTGCCAACATCACGACTGTACCCATGAACATGCATCATACTACGGAAGCTTCCTCCACCCTTCCTAAAGAGCACAGACCAAGCTTCCCTGGAGCCAGTGGGAACACAGGAGGTGGCTGGGACAGGGACAACACTGAAGGACAAAAACAGAGCAGGGTGTCCATCGCCAATGGAAAATGGTCATGATGTTGAGGCAGCAGCATAACTCACGTTGGAGAGAGCAAAGCAGTTTCTGACAAGCATGGTGCTTTTGCTCCCTCCTCCTGTGTGCTCCTCCTTCTCATCCTCTGCCGCAGCTCTTCTGCTCTTCTGGATTTGTGAAGGACACGGCCCCACTTGATGACAACTGCAAAAGCACTTCTCAAAAAAAGGGTAGAGGCAAAGGACACATCAAGCTTCTTAGGAAATAGCTTGTTTTAATGCTTGCAGTTGAGGGCCTCACACGTAACACTGAGCATCAGCTTTTCCATTGTTCAACGAGCGAGCGGTGTTCCGTTTCCGGAGCCGCTTTGCCTTTCCTGTTATCACCTTCATCAATACAAGCCTCTCTTTTCCATGCAGAAACTTACTGTCATGTTGAAACCAGATGACGGTTGCCCTTCAGTCTGAGAGGTGTTTGACAGCAAACTCCAAAGTCCAGTGAAATTTAGCAACCACATTTCCGCGGGTTGGATGACCATGTTCAGAGGGCATAAAGGAGATTTCGCTTGTAGCCCAGAACAGAATTTTTCAAGTTTTGGTCTCCTTTTTCTGACTGGCCCTGTAAGTGCTGGAAGGACACAGATAGGGCTGTTCCTATAAATGTAGCGTTAGGCAACGTGAATAATGACCTAACAAGCAGTTGTACTTGGTGGAAGCTGTGCGAGCTAGGTCTTCGCCTACTATTTTAGTATTATATTTCTTGAAAGTACCCCAACTTTCCTGCACCTCGTATTTCTCTTATTATTCTTGTATGGAGAAATGTCATGTAAGTAAATTGTATCATTAGAAAAAACCCCAAGATGATCTAAGAATAAGCATAATTCAGACGTTACCTCTGAATTCACTGTTCTCTAAAATTTGATGTTACTCATTAAACGAAGTAAAGACAAAATGGTGCCTTTTACATTTTTCCCTCCAATCGACATTGAACTTTGGCAAAGTGTGTATTTCTAGATGAAGCTGAGTATACTTTTTGAAAAGATTCAAGATGTGGGGAGGAACTTTGTTTTCTAAGTATGACAGATAAACGGGAACTAAAGCCAGTAAACTTCAGTTTGTGCCACTTTATATTTTTGGTGAGATTATTTAACTGCAGGTGTTAAAGCATGACCTCCAAGATGGCAATTCAGTAGTCTGTCTTAAAAAAAACACATTCCTTTATAAAGCTAAATGCTCTTAGGAGCAGCACCCCACTTCAGCCCTTCTCCTAGTGCCCATTTCCTTGAACTTTTAAGGCCCAGCCAGCAGTATTAGGAGGAGCGGCTGAGGGAACTGGGGTTGTTTATCCTGGAGAGGAGGAAACCCAGGGGTGATCTCATCACTCCCTACAGCTACCTGAAAGGAGGCTGTAGCGAGGTGTGGGGTTGGTCTCTTCTCCCAAGGACAAGTGATAGGACAACAGGAAAAGGCCTCAAGTTGAGCCAGGGGAAGTTTAGGCTAGACATTAGGAAAAATTTCTTTACAGAGAGGGTGTTCAAGCACTGGAACAGGCTGCCCGGGGCAGGGGGGAGTCACCATTCCTGGAGGTATTTAGGTGCGGAGATGTGTCACTTTGGGCCACGGTTTAGTGGCCGCACTGGGTTAACGGTTGGACTCAAGTGATCTTACGGGCCTGAAACGACTCCGTGATTCTATACACCGCAGACGAGGAGAGTCGCCGCCGAAC
>NW_010413790.1:0-1677 GCF_000710305.1 Buceros rhinoceros silvestris
AGGCGGTTTCTTGTAATTTGGCTCTTGGCAGCACAATAAAAAAAATTTTAAACCTATTGATGCGTATCTTCTTGAATGTTCATAGTTATTACTTCCGAACAGCGGTCCTTGAGACATTAGCTTGTATGTTGATATTATGGTGAGGTTTTTTCCCCCGGGAATAGGAATCCTTATTATTGTCCTGCCGACCTTTGCTCAGAACAGATCAGAATATCCCGTGGGTAAAGAACAGTGTGCAGTTACAGAAGTTCTGGGTTTCACACTGAAGATGTTTCACACTGGAGGGATTTGTGGGATGCCAGATGGTTTCAGCACGCAGTGAAGATCAGTGTCTCAAATGCAAAGTCAGGCCTTGGCCCTGTCCTCGAGTCCATCTGGTCCAGCCGTACCTGTCAGAAAGCCATCATCAGTCACACAGGCCTCAGTAGCAGGTTCTGTAGAAAGTGCGTGGAGTCAGAATTTGCACTTCAGGGACATCCTGAGCCACACATCATTTATTTACCTGTTAGTCTATAATGTTTTTCTCTTCTATTAATTTTTAACTTAATGAACTTGATGTCAAGTTCTGGAATATAATTGCCTGAGGCAAGGAGTTTAACTCTTAGTTAAGTTTCAGTTTTAACTACTTGCTCTGTGCAAAACTGCCTCCTTTTCTTTCTTTGAACCTACCCTTTGAAGGTTCATTTGATATCCCTGACTTTCTGCATTCCAAGCAGCAGTGGATCAGTATCTGTATGCCACCCATTAATTTAGAGACCTTTATCTGTTCTCCATCTTTTCTGTGCTGGAAAGCCCAGGATGATTCTTTGGGAATGCTTCCATACCTTCCATCCAACCTTGCATTTCTTTGTCCTTCCCATTCTATTGCATCCTTTGAGATCATTTGTTCCAGCATTTTTGCTTCTTCCCAGGGCTATGGAAGACTCTGACTTCTAGAAGAGCATCTTCAAATTCTGCCTGCAAACATTTTGCTTTTTCATCAGAACGGAAACATCATTGTCCTAATGTATTAAGCTGTGGTGTATCTACACTGGAACGCTCAAAGTCGTCCCGGCCTCCTTTGCCCTACTCCTAACATCAGAAGGGATCAGATTCGAATGTTGAGGTATACTGGGGTGTGTCTAGTGACCAAGAGTAACTGAGTAGGAAAAGTGAAAAAGTAACAAAGTAGAACAGGATGAAAGTCTTTACCTGGGTGGCATGCAGATGCTTAACAGGGAATTTATTTTCCACTCACTGTGTCTCTTTCCAAACATCAGGTAGGATGTTTGAAAAGAAACCCAAAGGAGGCTCAAAACAAATTCAAGAAGTTAAGCAGAGAAAATTCTTGCTACATACTTTGGGATAACAAAAATTTACAATGGCTCGAAAAAGTACTAGATAAAAGGAGCCCATCACCAGCCATTGCACATAAGGTCAATATGAAGCTAGCGGGGACGGGCACAGGGGTGACTGTACTAGTATCAACCAGGTATCTCCGAAACTTAGGTTTTGGATGTGTCAGGTGTCTGAACGGGGGGAAGGACAACCAAAACCGCCCATCCCTAGGCTATCAGGTTACAGTGAAGTTTCTGCAGGTACTTCTCCTTCGCCTGTCCCCTCTCCGATGAGCCGCCCCTACTCGCTGCCCTAAGCGCACCCGTCTCGGGCCTGTGGCTGCACTGCCCCGTACCCTGA
>NW_010413791.1:0-6077 GCF_000710305.1 Buceros rhinoceros silvestris
AGGCTCAGGGGAAACCTTATCACTCTCTACAGCTACTTGAAAGGAAGTTGTGGGGAGGTGGGGGTTCGGTCTCTTCTCCCATGTTAGGAACGACAGGATGAGAGGGAATGGCCTCGAGTTATGCCAGAGGAAATTTAGGTTAGATATCAGGAAAAATTTCTTTACAGAGAGGGTTGTGAAGCACTGGAAGAGGCTGCCCAGGGAGGTGGTGGAGTCCCCATCCCTAGAGGTGTTTAAAAGCCGTGTGGATTTGGTGCTGAGGGACATGGTTTAGGGACCCTGGCAGTGCAGGGGGAATGGTTTAACTCAATGGTCTTAAAGGTCTCTTCCAACCAGATGATTCTGTGATTCTATGATTCTATGAAACCTTCAGCAGAGGGGAGCTGCACCCACTCTTCTCCAGCCGCAGCAAAAGCTCAAAACATCTCCTCCACCCCAGGCTGAATGTGCTCGCTGTCCCTGGGGCTACACACACACAGCATTCAGCTGCCTCTGCTGAGTTTTGGGCTAAACATCTGTTACAAAGGAAGATTTCACAAACCTGCTGCTGTAACAGGTACCACACAGCATGTCGGACACACATGTTTCTGCTGTGACTGCAGGGGCTGCCCCTTCCAAATCGAATTGTAGAGGTCTCAGAGTTCAATCCTCAGGCATGGCTTATGAAAGCAATTACTGTCTGAAAGGTCTCTTTGTTTTTGTGCCACTGTTTTTAATAATAATGATTACATCAGATATTTTCTTCCATCTCGATATTCTTTGGTACTGCTAATAAAGAAGTGACGAAGCCCAACACTTAAAATAGCACCCAAAGCAACGAACTCCAGGCGCTGAGGTTGGAGATTTTACATCCTGTCCTCTCAGAGCACTTTCCCTTTGATGATTTTAATCATCGAGTACTCAGCTTCGTATAAGTCACAAAGGGTGTGACATGCATGGCGGAGTCAGAGAATTGCCTGCGGCCAGGGGCCCCTGTCGCTTGTCTTAACCACCAGACAGTCCTGCCCCACAAGAGCAGACGAGACATACGTGATAGGTACATGACATTCAAGTGCAGTTGCCTGGACTATAATATATTGTTTTGGTTCTTCAAGTTTGGTTCTTCTTTCATTTACACTTGGTTCAGTTTGTTACTGCAGCAACAGTCGCTGGCCAGTTTAATGGCAAAACTGGGGATATAATCCAGACTTCCCATGCTTTACACCCTCTGACCATTCTACCAGCAGTTATATTTTTGTCAGCTGTTCAATGATAAGTAAAGAAGAAAATACCCAAATCCCAAAGGCTCAAATTTAGAGCTGGAGTCTGCACGGGGACATCAGCTCTGAATTTTGCCCTGGCACTAGCCACATACTCACAGTATGCTGTATTTTGAATAAGCCACCCCCAACACCAGGAAACACACGGCAGATCAGAATTACTTTGTGCAGGAGGAACCATGTAACCCTAAAATAGTCTCTTTCTTGTAGCACCTATTAGAGACAGGATACCTGCAAAGTACAGAAAACCCACCAGTTTTTTGTTTTTAAGGAAAGCTTCGTAGTGACCTAAGCTTCACAACAAAGCTCTGCATGCAAGCAGATCATAATGTTAGAATTTCCAAATAACCCACAATAAGTTACATTTTCTTTATAATCTATGCTCAAAAAAAAAAAAAAAGATGACCAATATGAATTCCAAAGGGAATCTATTCACTTAACAGCCCTGCCCTGATTTATATCTGTGTGTATGCATGTACATAGATATGAATATATGCTTATTTATGTAAAATATGCACATTACACATCTGTTCTGCCTACACTTAAATGCATAACTCTTAACAGAGATCTTTGTCATGTAATTACTGGTTGCATTCACAGAAGGGTTCTAGGCAATCATTTTTGCTTTATGTACAAGACAAGAAAGAAAGGAACCTCTAAAACACCAGAGTGCAGCCTCTCTGACACCTTGCTAAGAGCAGAAAAGCTCTACAGCAGTAGTCAGGAGTCCACTCAGCGTGATATGCTGATGAGCAGCACGTCCTCTCCACGACAAACTGGTACTCTCATTTTGCTGAGCCATGTCAGAAGACATGGTGGCTTAGGTGTCAGCAATGCAAAAGGACCGCTTCGGTCTCATTCATACACAAAACCCATTCCCCAAACTGACTTTTAAGGAGTTCCATGAAACCAAATTTAAAACCAGTTTAAGACCATGGGTTGTATCAAGCTTAGCTGATTTTTGTGGACATGCTTCAAATCTAATGAAGAAGGTCTAGAAGACCATTTGTGAAGGACAACTGTAGCCTCCTGGAGCATGGCTCGTATTAGGACCTGAGTCAGTCCCAAAACAGCATTAGCTGAACTACTCCTTAAGCCAGTCACATTTTTTGGAGAGAAGAAATGTTCCCACTGTAGCTCAGACTTCAGTGAAACACTTTAAATTGAGTAGTAATGTAGTGGTGATCTGGTGAAAAGGATTGAAAACGCATCACGGGAGATTAGCTAACAGATTGTATCAGTCTATAGTCCCAACGCACCAGCCTGCAGCAACAGGTGAGAGCGGATGAGGCCATCCATGCCCTCTTTTTTTCAAGGGTGGGAAGTAAAGCACCACGGTTTTAAAGGAAAGCGTAGATCTCCAGAGCTGTCTGCATGAAGGAGGACCCCACTGGGCTCCTACCTGCCTAATATTCCTTTGATCATCACAGCTCTACCGAGTGGAGCATGTGAATCCGAGCTGCCTGTACAAACCTTCCCTGCAGTCTTCTCCGTTCCCTCGGATTAAGCTCCAGGATGTGGGACAGCGCAGTCAGGTGGGGCAATGGGAGGGACTAGCAACTGCAGGGCACAGGAGAATGTGAGGAGCAACACAGTCCCTCAAGCAGCCAGTCAAGGGAAGGAGTATGGTTAATGAGGCAAGGCAAGGTAAGAAAATACATTACTTCAGGAATTAATTCAAGGTTAAATGGATCAAAAGAGAGAGTAGGGTTAGCGGACCACAGGCTTTATTGCTCAAGCGGTTCTGTGTCATTTCTATCCTGCAGTCTCAGTGGCCACCACCCACAGGTAAGAAAAAAGCCAAATGCCAAGCAGATTCCTGTGGCTAAACTCACAATTTTTCCATTCCATGGTTGAAGCCGTAAAAATGTAGAAAGCGCAGGATGGCAGAAGGAAAGGAAGGGTAAGGAAGGACTCTGTATTTGTTACCTCTTAAATGGTAATTTGCACCAAAAGCTACCCTGCAAATTGAGAAGGAAAACCAAGAAATAGGGACAGACTGAGACGGGAGCTGCAGGAAGACCTGGTGGATGTTATGCCCAACCATGCAATAAAAAATACAGGACGGACACTGGTGCATCTTTATCAGCACGAATTACTTCTAATCACAGAAGCCACAAGTGAGTTACGTGGATCCTCCTGAACCCCTGCCAAGCAAAACTCTCTGGCCTCCGCTGAACACCGGTGTAATTGGGGGAAAAAAAGAATGAAACATTTATCCGGCAAGTGCTTTCAAAATGAGAAAGCGGCTGTTGGGAGCTGCTCAAGGGGCTGGAATGCTGGAGACAGTTCCAGGAGGACGGATCAGCCGTCAGAGTACGTATGGGGCAGGCAGGGATTTTTCAATAAAATGCAGTTTATCGCACAGTGATTACCACCTCCCATTTATACCGTATGAGATCATGAAAAGCATGGCACATATTTCCGTACTCCTGGAAACACAAAGTCAACTGAACAACCACGTGATAAATTGGCCCTTTTCATGCACTTTTATTTTGTCTTTCTGAACCTCAATTTCCAAACATCTGTCACTTTATCTAAATGAGCAATAAAATCTACTAGAAAAATACGTTCTGTGCTCTCCCCGAAAAAACCAGCCCCGCAGTAGATTAGGATTAGAAGTCTGAACTCCAAGGCTGTTTCATTTAACATGTAAATTTTAATGGTTCACAAGAAAGCACAGATGCTCCAAGTACATAACAAGTGAGAAGGGGAACTTCAGGGTCTCCAGAAAATGCACCATCTATTTCTAACCTTTGCTGCTTACACACAACGGGCATTACAGACGCAATGTGGTAAGGCATCAAGAAAAAAGTATTTCAGGTAGCTTTTATGCCTTAAAGAGCACGCCTTTCCCTGCTCCCCCTCAAAAGTGGTTTGAAGGTGAAAGGCTTAGAGAGAGGAAATGCCGCATTACTTCCACAGTAAGATTCTGCAGTCAAATTTGGGATAATACGGTAAAAGGCTTCATGAGCACTCTTCCAGAATGACTTGTACAACTTGCTTGTAGCTTTGCCAGTTATGAGTAATGCAACAATCGCTAAGATACACCAACACCACCTCCCTGCCGCGTTTCTTTCACACGTTGCCTGATGTCTACCAGATTCAGCCCTCTCGTAAGCGATCCCACTGCCTTCAGCAGAGCAGTCCTCGCTGAGGCGGGCCCATACGGCCCACGAGGTGCCGCACCTTTCACCTGCTCCGCACGCCTTGGAAATTCTCCTTTTCAGTCACGATGCTGTACGACTGGTCTGAGCAGATCAGCAGTGCAGCTGCTCAGCAAAATCGATGGACACAAGTCTTTTCCTTACTAACTCGATTGTTAACCACCCCCACCACCCAGCCCCCACCCCTGACAGTGCAAAACTACAAAGTTGATTCATACCGGGTGACACCCTGGTACAGCGTCCGTGTGGGGCTGCAGCTGCACGATCATTAAAACCAGGTCTGCACGTTGCTGGATCACCCAGAAGTACAAATTTGATCGGGATTGGGCCAAGGAACGTGATCACGCTTTTGCCGAATGAGCCAGAGCACACGATACGCAGCCAACGCCAATTTTACGTTGGCCGTATGCCAGCCGCAGGGGTGCAGACGATACCTGATCTGGCTGGAGTCGTGTACAGTGATATCTGATCCGGCATAAAGCCTGCTAGTAAAAAGTTAACTTGTCAAAAACTTCTTGAATTAACTTGAGCAGGCAGAGTGAATGAATACCAGGTCAGCGCTTCACATCATGCGGTCACCCCAGTTTTGAGCCAGTAATAGGAGTTGTACTGCTGGCCCTCCTGCCCTGCCAAACCACAGCCTAATGTCGATAGAGATGCTTATATGCATGGGGATCTCATTGCAGGATCAGGGCCTCAGAGTCCTTCTACTCGCCTTGCCTCCAACTTAGGCAAAAAGGAAAGAAAAAGGCAGAATGAAATCTAAACATTTAACCTCTAAGTACTCCACAGAGTCTACTAATATGGAATCTGTACGTGAAGATGGGAGCCACGGGTGTTTCTGTAGCAGATAAATTTACAGGATCATTCAAATAGAGCCTATTCCTTCAGGTTAGTGGAAGATTCGGTACTGCAAACACGTGAGTAACTAGGCTGATTTTTGTCATATTTTAGTAATCCAAACAGTATTAAAAATGCGCCCTGTTGTGTTGAACGAATGTGAACCTTATTTTTTTCTTTACAGCCCTTTGGCACAGAACAGCAGTCCTGCTCTTTTGAAACTGTTTTGAAAGGCCTTACCTGATCTCTGGTAGAACTTAACCCATTTTTAACACTGCTGCAATACTGCCCAGTGTGGAAACTGCAGATACTATCACATGAGGCTACAGACACGTAGGAAACATGGATTTCAAACATTCCTTCTTGAAATTGCTGGAAATCACTACAGATTGCTTGTCAGTTTATGTGAGTACTTCAACTACTTTCAGAGCTAGCTGAAGAAACCATTATCTGAAAGGCATTTTCAGAAGTTTTTCCATTTCCCATCACGGAGGCCCTAAAATGGTCCACCCAGAGTTCCAGCAACCTTGACAATCACCCACATCTCTGAGCTATTTACAGCCATGCTCCTATTGCTCCTGCAGGGATGCTTAGACAGGGTGTTCCCAGATGCTGGTCCTCAAGGCCATCCCGCGGTCTCAAGGCCACGCCACACATCGGGGCAGCCTTCACTCCAGTGGCTCCAATGGCTCCAGTGGCCGTGGGCCAGGCGGCAGCCCACTTTCCCCTTGCCGCCCTGTGCAGCAGCAAGAGCCCCCTGTCCCTCCTCACGGGGCCTGGTGGCCCGGGGCTCCCAAGAGAGCTCAAGGGT
>NW_010413792.1:0-260 GCF_000710305.1 Buceros rhinoceros silvestris
GGGGACCAGGCAGTGCTGGGGGAACAGGGAGTCTCGATGATCTTAAATGTCTTTTACCAGCGTGAATGATTCTGTGGTTCTGTGAAGGGAAATGGCCTGTGAGGGGTTGGCAGGCCTGGAGGGTGCTGGCTGTGCCCCAGGAGTGCTCCATGTTCCCCTCACCCTGCTCCCCCGTTGACTCTGCAGGGCCCGCCGCGCTGCTCCTACCTGCAGGCCCCCATCATGCTGCTCTCGGGGCACGCAGGAGAGGACTACTGCTG
>NW_010413792.1:467-1416 GCF_000710305.1 Buceros rhinoceros silvestris
CCTCCGCAGGTCCCGCCGCGCTGCTCCTCCCTGCAGGCCCCCATCATGCTGCTCTCGGGGCACGAAGGAGAGGTTTACTGCTGCAAGTTCCACCCCAATGGCAACACTCTTGCCTCTGCCGGCTTTGACCGGCTCATCTGTGAGTACTGGCCATGCCCTGGCCTGCGCGGGACTGCACCCGCATGGTGTCAGGCTGCTGTGCTGTGGCAGGGTTTGATCTCTAGCACCAAGCTGGCTGGTCCTGAGCGGGACGCGCCTCAGCAGGAGGGCAGCAAGGAATGTCTTCCAGCTCTGCTGGCAGGTCACTGTCCCGCTGGTCCTCAGTGGGGCTGGTTACGCCCCAGGGTCCGCCCTCGTCGGTGCGTGTGTGACCTCGGCAGTCACAGACACGCAATTCCTACTCACTGAGGTGAAGATTATCGTTTTTCTTGATAAATTCAGCTTGATCTAAAGCCATAAATCAGCCAAACCACTGCCTGTCCTTCAGGGGCACATGTGATGCTTCTTTATGGCCCTGCATCAGCCCAGGTTGGACATGACAGCAGTGACAGTCCATGCGGTGACAGCTGAGTGGCTGGAGAACCCCCCACCCGCGGTGGGGAGCTGCTTCCACGCTGCTATACTCACCCCCCCCTTCCTTCCCCCAGTGCTGTGGAACGTCTACGGGGACTGCGATAACTTCGCCACGCTGAAGGGCCACAGCGGGGCTGTCATGGAGCTGCACTACAACACAGACGGCAGGTGCGGGGTGGCCTTCGGCCTCGGGCCCGGCTCGGTCTGCAGGAAGGTGCTTTTGGAGCCCCTCAGGCCTTGCTGCCCCTGCTCAGACCACACACGGCAGCGCTTAGGCTGCGGCTCTCCCAGATAACGAGCGCTGCCTGCCCAGGGTTAAGAAAAAGGATCCGGAGTCTCCCCTGCCCCGCCAGCGCCCTTGAGTTCAGTCTTGAGG
>NW_010413792.1:1537-4327 GCF_000710305.1 Buceros rhinoceros silvestris
GAGGGAAGGGAAACAAGTGAGGTGTCTGTTAATTTAGAGGGCCATTCTGCTCCTGCCTCTGACCTGTTGCCACCAGGGTTTCCCTCCTTGGTGTTTGAGGAGGTGGAAGAACAGTCGATCTGTATCTAGAGGTGGCTTTAATGGCAGCGCCTGCACCAGCCTCCTCTGAAACCCCACTTTTGTCTCGGCCCTGGAGGGAGATTCTTCCCCCGATGTGTCCCCACTGGATGTTTCCAGCTGTGATCACAGAGCTGGAGAGTGGGAAGGGTGGGTGGGGAGAGGCGCTGCCGCAGCCAAGCCCCTCACAGCGGTCCCCCTCCGCAGCATGCTCTTCTCAGCCTCCACAGACAAAACCGTGGCCGTGTGGGACAGCGAGACTGGCGAGAGGGTGAAGAGGCTGAAGGGCCACACGTCGTTCGTCAACTCCTGCTACCCGGCGCGCCGCGGCCCGCAGCTCGTCTGCACAGGCAGCGATGACGGCACCGTGAAGGTCAGTGCGAGGAGATGGTCTGCGATGGAAGTGAGACGTGGTCTGGGAAGGAGTATTTGGGCTCTTCCCGGTATTTGGGGCATTCTCATTTAAGGGGCTAAATTCAGCCTTTTGTTACTCTTCAGATTTCATTACCTAATACCTTTGATTTCAGACACAAGAAATGGGAAATAAAACACGGCTGCTCCTTTGTTTCTCTCATTCTTTGGTGTGGATGAAGACGATTCATCTGCTCGGTTTTACTTTTTCCACTCAGCTGCGTTAACAAAGCTTGAGAAGGGCGAGTTGCTGCTTCCCCCTCTCCCCTGCCCACACCGGGCCCTTACTGTGGTTTTTATAGAGATCTGAGCATTAAGAGAGGGGATTTCCGGAGCGTGTCCCGAGCCTGAGCCTGTATCTGTGCAGCTCCCTGCAATTTTATCAGTAAATATCTCCCTGTCTTTCCAGCTGTGGGATATCAGGAAAAAAGCTGCTGTCCAGACCTTCCAGAACACTTACCAGGTCCTGGCGGTGACTTTCAATGACACCAGTGATCAGATCATATCTGGAGGCATCGACAACGACATTAAGGTAGGACACGTGTCCCTTTCTGGCTGTCCACACCGTTTCCCTCTCATCACATCTTGCCTTGCTCAGGGACGAGCTTGCTGGTTCCTTTTACAGTCGCGAGAGCCCTGCTGAGCCCAGCCCCGCTATGCCCAGCCCCAGGTCAGTGCAGGGTCGGTGATCTCTAAGGAGGTTGTTCCAGGGTTCTTTGCCATGTGACAGCCTGGGCAGCCCTGGCATTCCCGGCAGAGCACTGCACCCAACCCGGTCTGAGGCTCCTCTGGCAGCCTAGAGCGGGGGGCTCTAGAGCCACACCTGAGGTAATCTAACAAAAATGCGGTGACACATCCACGTTCTCTGCCCTCTGCTCCAGTTTGCAGCTTACTTTATCAGCTGGTAGTGTGGAAAGTTCTTACTCAAGAGCGAGCCCAGCATTTCGTCCAGCCAGTAACTGAGATTCTCCTGGTAGCTGGACAGTTCATTCCGTCCTTCCAGCCTTGGCTGCCTCACCCGGGCGCGGGGAGCACGTGCTTGTCAGAGCCGTCACTCAATGTAGCACCGGCAGGAGTCTGTTCCGACTGCCCCTCTTGGGGCAAGAACAGCGTGAACTTCTGAGGACAGGACGGCTGCTCTGTGCCATCAGTCAGGGGAGTTTGGGAGCTGGGGGGGCTGGGGGCAGGCCGGAGGGGTCCTGCGCGTGTGGGGCAGCTGATGTGGTCGGACATGTTCGGTTAGAAATCTTCTAAGGGGCAAATTCCACTTTACCTACAAGACATCAGAATTCCAGCCTCATATTCTAGCCGTTCAGCCCCTCTCCGGAACGCTGTGGGAGGGCAGTTCTCTCTGCTAAGGGTGACGCTGTGTCTGACAGGTGTGGGACCTTCGCCAGAACAAGCTCACCTACACGATGCGGGGACACGCGGACTCGGTGACAGGCCTCAGCCTGAGTTCGGAAGGCTCCTACCTGCTCTCCAACGCGATGGACAACACGGGTACGTCCTCCCCGAGGGCAGAGCGCGGTGGTCGGGCACCGCTTGGCTTTGTGTGGCATCATGGAACAGGATGTCATGCGAAAACAAGAGCCAGAGTGGGGGTGAGCTGGAGGGAGTTTGACCCCAGGGAGAGAAAGCTCGAGTTCTTGCACCAGTGACAGTCGCATCCTTTCTGGGGAGGGAGCAGCTGTGTAGGAGGGTTTGTCACTCTCCCAGAGGGCAGCGAGGACACAAGCTGTGGAGAACGTTCACACAGGTCGTTGGGTGAACACAGTCCTGCTCTGGCTGTTGTCAGGGCGGTTTGGCATGTCCCTGCTGCAGGGAATGACGGCCAGTTCCAAACTGGCTGTGTCCTGAGGGGTCTCAAGATGCTTATGTGATGAGAAGCTTGATCACAGCATCCCAGACTGGTGGGGTTGGAAGGGACCTCTGGGATCACCCAGCCAACCCCCTGCCAGAGCAGAGTGACCAGAGCAGTTGCCCAGTTTGGCGTCCAGGCGGGTTTGGGGTCTCTGCAGAGCAGGAGACTCCACAGCCTCGCTGGGCAGCCTTGGCCAGGGTTCCCTCACTCTCACAGCAAAGAAGTTTCTCCTCCTGGTCAGGTGGAAGTTTCCAGGTTCCAGTTTGTGCCTCCTGAACTAGGGACAGGACCCTGCACTTGCCCTGGTTGAACTTCATGAGGTTCCTCTCCAGCCTGGCTGGGTGTCACTGACCAGCAGCGCAGCCTGAGTGTGTCAGCCGGTGACTCCACAGCTGTACCCT
>NW_010413792.1:4385-11001 GCF_000710305.1 Buceros rhinoceros silvestris
GTTCACGCAGGTCACTGATGTATGTGTTGAACAGGCCTGGACCCCGTCCTGACCCCAGGGGAACACCACGAGCTACAGGCCTCCAACTAGAGCCTGTGCTGCTGATCACGACCCTCTGAGCTCTGTCCTCCAGCCAGTTCTTGATCCACCTCACTGCCCACTCCTCCAGCCCCTCCTTCCTGAGCTTCCCCATGGGAATGTTCTGGAAGAAGGTGTCCAAAGCCACTGCTCCCCTCTCACCCACCCAGCCAGTCATCATGGAGTGTGTTAGAATAAAGCAGATGTTTGTGTTGGGAGCTGGTGGCTGCTCCGGGCACCACTTGTCCTGGGGTTTCCCCTCCCGTTTCAGTGATCTTGGTGTCATTACAAATTTCTGCATCTGACCCTTCAAAGCTTTCTGTGGGGCAGAGCTGCGGGTTCCCTGCGGGCAAACACAGGCACAAGTTGAACAGGGAGCACCACCAGATCTGTGCTCGTTAGAGGCACGTCAGAGGAGCAGCAGCGTTCTGGCACCACCCTCCACTCACCGCCAGGTGCTCTCTGTTGCAGTTCGCATCTGGGATGTGCGGCCCTTCGCCCCAAAGGAGAGATGTGTGAAGATCTTCCAGGGGAACGTACATAATTTTGAAAAGGTGAGTGTCCTGCAGCCCGACACGTGGTGGTCTGTAACATGCTGCTGCTGCTGTTAACTATTCTGTAAATGGTTTTTTGAATACGAGTTTAAACCAGGAAGCCTCTAAACAAGAACTCAAAGAAAGATTAATGCACAAAGTGGGATTCCAATTAGAACCGCAGTTACAAGAGATCTTTCCTTGGTTCAGCTATAATTAGCTGTAAATTAAGTATTTTCTACGTTTACTCTCTACTTTGTGTGAAATAACAAGGCACTGGATGTTTCCAGCAATAAAATAAACTCTGTAATTACCATCCCCTCGTCTGAAGGGAGATCATTAAAGTGGTGCTCGTGATATTTAAAGTCTCGGGGTGATTTTAATTCAAGTAGAAGGGGAAAACTCAATCTTCCATTGGAAATAGATCTGTGCACGTTCTTTTCTTTCAGAATCTTCTAAGGTGCTCTTGGTCCCCAGATGGGAGTAAAATCGCCGGGGGCTCGGCTGACAGGTGAGTTATCCCTGTGTTCTGTTACCATCAACCCCAAGTTCTGCAAGCTCTACTGGGATGAGCTCGAGGACATCTGAAATGAACCTGAGAGCTCAGAGCATTGTGTAGAGTTGTGAAAAGCCAAAAAACCCTCTGTGTTCACGGGTGTTCCATGAGCATCGTCTGCCCTGACTGCAATAGCAATGGGTTAATATCGCCTTGTGTCAGCACAGAAGCACCTGATAGCTGTAAAATCTTCTTGTAGAATTATGGGATCACAGATTGGTTTGGGTTGAAGGGACCCTAAAGCTCACCCAGTCCAACCCCTGCAGGGAGCAGGGACATCTGCACCCAGAGCAGGGTGCTCAGAGCACCAAGGGCCAACCTGACCTGCCATGGGGCCAGGGATGGGGTTTCTGCCACCTCTCGGGGCAACCTGGGCCAGGGGCTCACCACCCTCACAGTGAGGAGTTTCTTCCTTACATCTAACCTAAATCTTCCTCTGTCAGTGTAACCCATCACCCCTTGTCCTGTCCCCACAGCCCCTGCTGCACAGCCCCTCCCCAGCTTTCTGACAGCCCCTTGCAGCACTGACAGGCTGCACTAAGGTCTCCCTGGAGCCTTCTCTGCTCCAGGCTGAACCCCGCCAGCTCTCCGCAGGCTGAACCCCGCCAGCTCTCTCCCCTCTCCTCCCAGCAGAGGGTTCCACCCTCTGGTCACTCCTGGGGCTCCTCTGGCCCCGCTCCAGAAGCATCATGTCTTTGCTGGGCTGAGGAGCCCCGAGCTGACCCCAGCCCTGCAGGGGGGTCTCCCCAGAGCAGAGCAGAGGGGCAGGATCCCCTCCCTGACCTGCTGCCCACACTGCTGGGGATGAGCCCAGCACATGGTTGGCTTCTGGGCTATGAGGGCATGTTGGTGGCTCATGTCCAGCTTTTCCCCCACCAGCACCCCCCAGTCCTCCTTGTCAGAAGCTGACAGAGCTCTCTTCGTGTCACTGCTCATGTTCAGCCACAAGATCCAGAGGGTGACAGGGAGGTGGTTGTTGGTAACCAAGGTCCCTTGTGATGGTACTGCAGGTGCTTGTGAGAGCCTTTGAGATGCAGGGAGTCTGGGGAGGGTTGTGTGGTGCGGGGGTGTACTGATAAGGACCACAGTTCCAGTTAAATGGCTGTGTGGCGGCTGGCAGGAGGCACCAGTGGTGTTCTGAGGATCATTCCTGAGCCTTACTATAATTAATGAGTAAGAAGAAATGAAGACTTGACTAAATTAGCATATATTGGACTTTTAAATGAGATATTCTGTAACCTAAGGCAAGTGAGGAGTGAAAGGGGTAGAGGGAGGACACCTGCAGAGGGTCCCTGCCGGACTCTGAAGGTCACAGTGAAGGATACCAAGTCGGCTGGAGCAGATCCAGACACTCGGTGACATCGAGACAGGAATTCCTGCGGGCCGGAGTCCAGGGTGGAGCAGTAGTGATCAGCACATTAATGAGCTCCTGACAGAGCAGAGGGAGAGCTGCAGCTCCTGCTGTCCAGCGGGAGCGGGGCCTCCCCAGCGCAGTGACTGCTGAGGCTGCTCCATGTGGGTCAGGCGTTGGGTCGGTTCCGTGGGTGCTGCTGCAGCTTCACTGTGACAGCGGTGGGGAAGAGCACGTGGCCAGGGCCCGGGGCAGCGCAGATGAGGCCACGCGAACCTCCTTGCTGTCTCTGAGCTTTTCAGTTGTGTTTCGAGGAGGGGTTTCTGCTGGGAACGCAAAGCAAGATGAAACACGTTTCATGAGTCTGATGATGATTCCCCCGATGACTGCGCTTTCCTTCTGCGCTCTGTGGAGGGTGTGTGTTGGAGGGACGATTCCTGAGATGGTTTTGTTGCCGTTGAGCCTTGCAGGAGGGTTTTAGTGAATCCAGCTATTTCGAGTGCTCGCCTGCTTTGCAATGCCAAATTAAAACACAAGTCAAAGAATCGCACCAGCCTGCAAAGGAGTGGTGCTGCCAAAGCAGCTCTGCCCAGGGCGGGGATCCAGGGTCCTCTCCATCTATCCATCAGCATTTATAAACGACTCCGTGCTTTTTCTGGGGGCAAAGAAGCTCAGCTGTGGTTCAGCTGAAAGACAGGCTCATTGTACAAGCAAACCTTGCTCTTCATCTGGTCTGCAAAGCCGTGGCGGGTGGAAAGGAGGAGATGAACCTGAGGAGCCTCTTGGTGGCACCACACAAGCCTGAAACACTTGGTATTGGAGCTGGGGCTGGCGAAAGGCTGTTGGTCCCCAGAGTGTCTTGAATCCATGCAGGCGGGACATGGGGTGCACAGTGGCCTTTGCAGCCACCTTCCTTTGGAGGAGCATGATGTGGTAGACGGATTTACACATGTTTTATGGGCTGTCCCCTCTGCCTTCACCCCCTGCAGCCAACTCCCTTTCCTGCCCCAGCAGGTTTTGTTTTAGCTGCCAGGCACCTCCCTGAAGAGAAGAATGAGAAGGCAAAGTGAGTGTAACCCCAGCCTGGCAGCTTTCCCCAGCTCTGATGTTTCTTGCAGAGCTGTGAACTGTGTAACAAATGCTATTTTGTGTGGTGAGGCCAGTTTCTGGAAGGCAGAACACAGGGTTCTGCACAGCATCGCTTCGCCTGGGCTGTGGGATGTGGCTCAGGGCTCTTCTCCTTTTGATGTATTAAAAATCCCACTCACTCCTACGGTGGGAATCTGCAGCAAGGCCTGCAGGACGTTCATCAAAGGACTTGGTGCAACCATCTCCTTGAGGGAGGCTCCACAAAGGGATTACGGACAGGCTGGATCGATGAGCTGAGGCCAGTGGGCTGAGCTTTAACCAGGCCAAGTGCCGGGTCCTGCACTTGGGTCACAACAACCCCTGGCAGCGCTCCAGGCTGTGGGGAGGAGCGGCTGGAAAATGCCTAGGGCGAAGGAACTGGGGGTGTTGGTGACAGCCAGTACAGAAGTGGGTCACAACAACCCCTGGCAGCGCTCCAGCCTGGGGGGAGGAGCGGCTGGAAACTGCCTAGGGCGAAGGACCTGGGAGTGTTGGTGACAGCAGCTAGAGAGGAGCCAGCAGTGTGCCCAGGTGGCCAAGAAGGCCAACAGCATCCTGGCTTGTGCCAGCACTGGTGTGGCCAGCAGGAGCAGGGCAGGGATTATCCTCCTGACCTGCGCACTGGTGAGGCCACACCTCGAATCCCAGGTACAGTTTTGTTACCTCACTGCCAGGACACCGAGGGGCTGGAGCATGTCCAGAGAAGGGCAGCAGAGCTGGGGCAGGGTCTGGAGCACAACGCACTGAGGAGCAGCTGAGGGACCTGGGGGGGTTGAGCCTGGAGCAAAGGAGTCTCCGGGGAGACCTTCTGGCTCTGACAACTCCCTGACAGGAGAGTGCAGCTAGAGCGGGGTCGGTCTCTGCTCCCCAGGAACAAGCGACAGGACAAGAGGAACCGGCCTCCAGTTGTCCCAGGGCAGGTTGAGGTTGTCCCTGAGGAGACATTTCTGCTCCGTCGGGGTTGTCCCAGCCTGTCCCAGTCTGCCCAGGGCAGTGGTGGAGTCCCCATCCCTGGAGGGTTTCCCAGCCGTGTGGAGGTGCTGCTGAGGGACAGGGGCCAGCAGCCGTGTGGAGATGGTGCTGAGGGCCAGGGGTCAGTGGGGACCTGGCACTGCTGGGGAACGGGGAAAGTTGAATATCTTTTTCAACCCAAACGATTCTGTGGTCTGATCAGCCCCCTAATAATGCTGGGAAGTGGACCATGACTGTAATGGCACCGCACAAGGAAATCCCTTGATAATGCTGTTGGCTCTGAGGGATGGTGCTGCAGCAGGTGTTGGGGGAGCACTGGGCTCCTCCTCTCCACTTGCCACCCCGAACCAAGAGTGACCACAGGGCTTGGAGGCAGGTCTGTGAGCGGGTGAGACCCCCCTTCCCCACACCCTACGCTGATTTTCTCCACAGTAAGAGCTGCATCTGCCTCAGCCTGGGTTGGGAACCATCAGCTGCTTTCCCATCTCAAACTCAACATCTCTCTCTTGTAGGTTTGTCTACGTGTGGGACACCACGTCCAGGAGGATTTTGTACAAGCTGCCAGGCCATGCTGGGTCGGTGAATGAACTGGCTTTCCACCCGGAGGAGCCCATCAGTAAGTTCTTCCCACCTTGAGTCCACTTGGGGAATAGTGTCAGGGCTGGCTGAACCACTGATCTGCTGACAAACAGCCTCTGTTGAGCACGGGGGCTTGGCTTCGGTGTCCTGCCCCGGGGAGACCTGGGTGGGGACACCCTTTCAGCAGCAGGGTGCTGGTGCTCTGGGCTGGTGGTCACCAGTGGGTGCCCGTGAGCCACGGCCTGGCTGCTGCGGCCTGGGGCTTGTCCAGACTTCCTGAGGGCCACAAGAAAAGGTTTGGGGGTACCTGGGTTTGGACACCAGGGATGTAACAATACATTTGGGGAGGAGAGTGGTCTGCTGGCAGCATGTCTCAGCCTGGGCTCTCTGACCTTATCAAGAAGCTGTAGGAAGAAGAGAAGGCTCTTGGTGCAGTGGGTTTTGTCCCCATTCTAGAGGTGTCCAGCCCATGGCACCACATGTCAGTGCTGGGTGAGACAATGCCGGTGGTGGCTTTTTCAGAGCCATTTTACCCACCGTGTGTTAGCAAGAGCAGGTTTTGTAAGAGTTTCTGCAGCCCGGGAGGGACTGCAGGGTGCTGCTGTCTCTGTGGAAACACTCTCACCATCAGCCAGGTCACCACGTTCCTCCAGCCAGAATTTCACCTGAGTCGGCCCTGACACGCAGCCAAGAGCTGGGTGGTGCCGAGGATGACGGGCCCTACAGCCGGGCCCTGAGTTACGGGTTTGTTCCTGGTTATTCACTGCCCTGGCTGCTGGAGCAGGCTGTGCTGGGGAGTGCAGTGCTTGCTTTGCAGTCATGTTCTGCTGAGCTGCTCCGTGCCGGTCACTCGCTTGGCTATAAAGCATTAAAACCCTCTCCAGGCCTGGCCTGAGGGTTATGCTGTTGGTTTCTGTTCACATTTGGGAGTGTTAATCTTGAAAATCGCTGCTCCTGCCTGCATGGGAGAGCCAGAACGTGGCTGGGTGCCAGACCCGAGCCTGCAAGTTCTCCTAGAAACCCCCCAGCTCTCCCTGGGACTCAAATAAAACCGTGGCTGCTGTCCCGAGCCACGCTCCTGGGTCATTCTTGTGTCTCGAAGCCCCGAGGAGCCTCACCTGAGTGCAGGTGGTTCAGGGGTGGTTTGTCAGTGGGTGCCAGCTGCCTTTTGCCTGTTCTGACAGAACCACCCGTCCTGGCAGTGGGTCCTGGCGGGGCACACAGTCCTGGTGGCAGCACCCGCGTTGCCATCCTGACACTCCTCACAGTGAAAATAGCTCTTCAGGGACGCTGGAGAGCGTCAGCAGCCTGTTTATGCACCTCTCTCCCCTGTTTTCATGCTCAGCAGCTCGCCGTTCCACCTGCCTCGGGACGGGGAGTGGCAGGCGTGGTGCGCAGGGGGGGGTCAGATCTTAGAGA
>NW_010413793.1:0-252 GCF_000710305.1 Buceros rhinoceros silvestris
AAGCGGAAAAGGTTCTAGATGTGAGGGTGGGTTCAGAACGGAACTCGAAAGCCCTGTTCGCATTTCCCGGCTGTTTTTTAGCTGGTCTGATGAAATCTATTTCCTCTCCTCACAGACTTGGCTTCTGCCGGGGGGGAAGCCCAGGCTTCTGTCAGGCGTTTGCATCTTCCCTCGCCACGGTAAAGGAACCGGAGCCAGTCTGTAACCTGCCAGCCCAGGTCCTGGACAAGCAGATTCCCAACAGGAATCGAT
>NW_010413793.1:407-753 GCF_000710305.1 Buceros rhinoceros silvestris
AGGAATCGATGTGGATCTCGATGGGATTCGGGTATTTGGGCTTTCTTTTGGAAACCTCTCCCTCCGCTCAACCCTTCCAGGCATGTGCTCCAAGGAGCCCCACTGCTCCCTGTGGTCTTTGTCACCCCCTGCCCTGAGCTGGCACCGCTCCTGAGGGATCCCCCGGTGCGGGACGGACAATTCCCCCTTCCATTGTGCCTTGGGGAGACGGGTATTGGGCTTCCAAAATGGAGGAATTTGGGCAAAAGTGACGGAGTGTCTGGTTTGAATTCATTCAGTGAGCGTGTGGCAGAACTGGGGAGAGCGTCAGCAGTCCTGGCGTTGAACCCCCGCGAACGCTCTCAGC
>NW_010413793.1:1016-1319 GCF_000710305.1 Buceros rhinoceros silvestris
GCTGTGCGTTAAAGGACCCGTCCGTCCTTGAACAGAAAGTCTGGGGAACGCCCAGAGACGGGCAGTGACACGTGTGTCACCCGGGCTCGCCAGGAGCCCGGAGCCCCCTCGAACACTGCGACTGGGTGCCAGCGGCGTGTCCTTCGCTCCGCCAGTCCCGTCAGTGCACGCGCCGGCAGCCAGATGTTAACTCTTCGCCCCAACTCCCCGCAGCCGCGGATCCTTCCTTATAAAGACATGGGCAGTCGCCGCGCCTGTTATTTATGGTCTTTCGCGCACATATTCGTACCCGGGGCACCGCGG
>NW_010413793.1:1493-1900 GCF_000710305.1 Buceros rhinoceros silvestris
CCCGTAACGGAACACACGTGTTTCCTGCAGCAAACACAAGTGCTGCTCGCTCAGAACCAGCACCCGCACAGCCCCTCGGCCTCGTCCCGCTGCCGGCCTCGGAGCACACAGCTCTCGGGTGTGGTGTGGACGCCTGCACGAGCACATCTGCTCTTGCGCAGGGTTTTCGGCTCCTTGGCCACGCCGAGCCTTTGCTCTCAGTTTATCCTCCGGGGTTCAAACAATTGAGGTACCGGAGAGAGATGTCATCACCCACGTGGCAGCATCCCCGGGGTGCTGCAGCCAGCAGCAGCCCCGCTGGGCGCTTGGGGGACCCAAGATTTTGGAAAACACCTTTTTTCCCCTCTACCCACCCATGTGAGTCCTTCCCCCGCTGAAGGGCGGTGAGCCTGTTCCCAGGCCCTGCC
>NW_010413793.1:2071-2347 GCF_000710305.1 Buceros rhinoceros silvestris
GTCAGCACAGCCCGATCCGAGCGGGCAGCTCCCCATCCTTTGGACTTGTTCACAGATATTTCTCCTGCAGCTCCTGGCCAAAGCTCATGAGCTCCAGTTTGATGCCCGTTAACTGGGCATATGTTTCTGCTCAAGCACGTGCTTCAGTGCCGCCTCGAACTGGGACCCCAGTAGAGAAAAGCCACTGACCCAGACTGGTAGATCACGAGGCTGCAGGCAAAACCCTTCTGGCCGTGTCACGGGCCTGCCCCGCAGCTCCTCAAACCTCCTCCGTGG
>NW_010413794.1:0-3662 GCF_000710305.1 Buceros rhinoceros silvestris
CGGTGGAGGGTGGATCCCTCCCCGCCCCGCAGGACGCCTGTGGTGGTCTCCTCCCTGCCAGCCGAACCTTTTCCCAGCAGAAGGGGCCGCTGAGTGACGGCTCCTGCGACCACTCATGTCGTGCCTCTGCAGCTCACTCGCCTCCGCTGGAGCTTCTCTGACGGGGGGACCCGTCCTGCCGCTGGCCCCAGCGAGGATGGGGGTGTGGGCAGGACGGCGGAATCACATTCTCTTTTATTCTGGTTTTTCCCAACAATCACCAACATTTGGCTGGCTGTTCAGTCTGCCTCGGAGCGGCGATTTTCACCCACCCGCTCTGCCCCCCTCTGCAGCTCCCTCGCCTCCGCTGGAGCTTCTCTGACGGGGGGACCCGTCCTGCCGCTGGCCACAGCCAGGATGGGGGTGTGGGCAGGACGGCGGAATCACATTCTCTTTTATTCTGGTTTTTCCCAACAATCACCAACATTTGGCTGGCTGTTCAGTCTGCCTCGGAGCGGCGATTTTCACCCACCCGCTCTGCCCCCAGGGTGCTGTTCCTGAATGTCACCAAGGCTCGTCCTAGTGACAGTGCTCCCCTCCGCAGTTCTCTGAGTTCACCTACGTCCCCGTCATTCCCCTGTCACCTGGCTGGTCAGCACCATAAGGCTCTGCCACAGTTCATCTTTGTGTCTCTAGCCCCTCAGCGGATGTTTCCACCTCCCCGTGCCCTCCCTCACCACCGCACTGAGGGTCAGTCGTCCCACGGCAGCTTCGTTTCTTCAATGGGTTTGGTGAAGGACGAGCGTAATTTGGGAGTGCCTCCAGGTCTCCCTTTTGCTAAACTCGGTGACATCTCTGAAGAACTCCCGGTGGTTTGTGAAGTGAGGCATCTCGTCCGAGAGCCAGGCCGGCTCTTCCCACATCTGCCCTCCTCGGTCCTCTGTCCGTTAACTCTTACTGCGATTCCTGTTCGTTTGCTTGGAGTGTTGGGCCCAGCTCGCCCCTTGAGCCTTTCCTCTGGCATCACATCAGCCGCCTTCCAGTCCCGCGGCAGCGAGGTGCCGCGGTCAGCGCTGTGGGGTTGTGTGAGCCCTCAGGGGCTGAGGACTGGCTAGAAGTGGATGCCAGGGAAGGGGATAAGCATACGGTGGCGCCTCCCTGGCACAGTCCAGCTCCATCCAGCAGCCTGAGCCTCACTCAGGGTGGTGCTGTGTTACCTTTAAGAGTTCTCCCGGGTTTCTCTTCTGTCAATTCTTCAGTTCGATTGCTGTGTCCTCCTACTGCTGTGAGACAGGCCAGAGCTTCAGCCAAAACTCCGTCTACTGCTGGCTTCTCTGGAGAAAGAGAGATCCAAGGGTACACTTGAGGTGACAGGAGGTTCTCTCCCAGTGGCTGCACTTACTCTGCTTACCTGGAGCTTTCCGTGCAGCTGCAGCACTGGCGGCCGGGCACATCAGAGGTCTCAGCACCGGCCCCGGCTGGCATGAGCTGAGGAAGAACCACATTCTTCTGTCTCTCGTACTTATTTATTTTTACCAGTTCACAGAATAACAGAATCGTTTTCTGGTTGGAAAAGACCTTTCATCTCCTTGAGACCCCCATTCCCCAGCACTGCCAGGTCCCCACTGCCCCCTGTCCCTCAGCTCCACCTGCACACGGCTGGGAAACCCCTCCAGGGATGGGGACTCCACCACTGCCCGGTTCAGTCCCCACGGCCTGTCCACCCCCGGGCGGGACCTGTCCCTCAGCTCCCCCTGCACACGGCTGGGAACCCCCTCCAGGGATGGGGACCCCCCCACTGCCCTGGGCAGCCTGTCACTTCAGTAGTAATTTCTCAGCATTGTCAACTTACTCTCCTTCCACTTAAAAAACCTCCAGCGAGTTCCTGTTGTTGTGGTTTTCCTCAAGCCCTTTACGGACGACTTGTCCTGGATGCCAGTGAAGGTATCTGGTAGCTCAGAAGTAACAAAAGCACTTGTAGAAGTGGAGAGCTGGAGCCTTGGCTGTGATCGCGGTAGTAAGAAGCTTGAAACCCATGACCTTCCCCAAAAGGAACAGAACACCCTAGAAAATTCAATTCTCGGGTACTTTGTGGGCCTTTTCAAGTTCTGTCTAAGGAGCCCGGGTTGCATGTAAGTCCCAAAGCTCGGGTGGGTGAAGGAGATCTCTTTGGGCACGACAGCAGCAGAACAGCTTCAGCAGCACCGTGGTCTGCTCAGCGAGTCCGACGCACAGGTCAGGAGCTTCACGCCGGCCTGCCAGAGGTGTCCCCCTGTCTGTGCACATGCCCTTTGTCTCCTCCGCCAGGCCCGGACGGAGCAGCTCCAGGCAAATGGAAACGGCGAATAGCAGAGTTCCAGCTTCTGTTCCTCCCGCGGGATGATTTGAGTGAACACTCCGTGAGGGAAGGGGGGGCATCACCGTGCACCACACTGCCGTACGGGGTGTCTCAGGAGCTCACGGTGAAGCCGTGCTGTGGTTTCTTACGCTGACAGGAAGAGGAAGATTAAATGTGCACCTGTATCAGTCTGGGCTGAAATTCTAGGCTGTCCTCTCCTCTTCCAAGGCTTCCACTGCCGAGCGCAGCTCTGCTGGACCGCAGGAAGCGCCTGTGGTTTGCACGTCAGCCCCACACGATTGACCTGAGCCCAGGAGGTGGCTGCTGAATCTCTGAGTAGGCAAATCTGGAGGTCTGCCTGTTGGTGGGTTTAGTCCTTGGCCGGTTCCGTATTTTGGGTCTGCGTATCGTCAGCAGCCGGTCGTCCTTCACCCCTGCAGGTCCACAGAAAGAGGTCATCTGGAAATCTATTCCCCCGTCTTAACCCTGGATGTGACGCCTCTCTTCGGAGAGGCCCGTTGCCATTCCTACGCCCCACGTACACCCCTCTGCCGCCCATTTCTTACCCTTCCCTGACAGAGAAGGGTGCACCCCGCGCCGCCCCTCTCTCGCTGCTGTGAAGAGCTGCGTTCCCCCGCTGCCGGGAGTGCGTGCTTCTGAACCTGCTAGGGTGCTCATCGAGCTGGAGGGAGGCTCTGCTCTGTGTAAGAACCCCAGAAATCCCTGCGAGCCCCTTGTCCTTCGGCTGCCCTCGCGCCTGTGCAGCAGAGCCGTGCCCGTTAACGCCTCTGCCAGACGTTCCGGGAGCCGGGGGCAGGACTTTCCATACGGCCTGTGTGCAGGAGCCAGTCACAGCTGTTCCGCGAGCGTTACCGCCGCCACCTTCTACCTTTATCAGATGTCCTCAGCGCTTCATCCAGAACCAGCCGTGGGGGATGCTCGGTTCACTGACCATCTTGCACAGCGATTTGTTCTGGAAGCGTGAAGTTACTTTTCTTCTGCTCCGAGACCGGCGTGAGCCAGGCTCCGGGCAGCCTCCGTGTCTCCGGCCACAGGGTCTGCTTTGCGCGTGTCTCTGCAGTTCCAGCAGCGCAAGAGCAGGGAGCCTGCGTCTGGGGCAACCCAAGTTATGTTCTGCCGAACAAGGCAGTTCTGTATGGCCCTTCTCTGACTCCCAGGGCAGCAGAACATCCTGGAAGAGCAGCCTCTTTCCCATTCGATCGTTAAACTTTTACCTCTAAAACACCAGTAATTTCGGTAGATCCAGGTTCTAGCAAAGCCCACAGGGCTGCTGCCAGCCTTCGTTCCTGGCAACACTGAGACATCCGCTGTGTGGTTCGGAGGG
>NW_010413794.1:3767-5133 GCF_000710305.1 Buceros rhinoceros silvestris
GGGAAAGAGCAGAACTTTTTACACTTTGAGTCCAGATTTGCTGAATTTCTAGAATTCGTCCCATTTTGGTTTCCCCTGTCCTGCCTTTGACTTCTCTCTGGTTCTCATTTTTTTGCAGCTGAAGATGGGATTGTGAGCAAGAAAGAGGCGAATGCCCACCAAGGCATCCCCAGGCCAGGGGAGCCCGAGGGTTTACTCTTGGGGCTCTCCAAGGAGAACAGTTCCCAGAGTCCGGCACAGGACCCAGGCCTGCCACACAGGGCAGAAAGAGTTCAGAGACCTCTGGGGAAGAGGCAAAGCCGCGTGATGCTGTGTGGAAAAAGTTCCAGGCTGCCAGATATTATCCAGCAGAGAAGCCCTTCCGTGGGGAGACTGACAATATGTGGGGACTGCGGGAAGAGCTTCCGGGTGAGCTCCAACTTCATCCAGCATCGGAGGATCCACACTGGAGAGAAACCCTTCGCCTGTGGCACCTGCGGGGAGAGTTTCCGGCAGAGGTCGCATCTCGTCCAGCACCAGAGAGTCCACACAGGGGAGAGGCCCTACCGGTGCTCCGAGTGCGGCAAGAGCTTCAGCATGAGCTCGAAGCTGATCCGGCACCAGGTCACCCACACCGGGGAGAAGCCCTACAAGTGCGCCGAGTGCGGGAAGAGCTTCTCCGGCAACTCGCAGCTCGTCCAGCACCGGCGAGTGCACACCGGGGAGAAACCCTACGAGTGCAGCGACTGCGGGAAGAGCTTCAGCGTGAGCTCGGCCCTGACCCGCCACCAGCGGGTCCACACCGGGGAGAAACCCTACGAGTGCATGGAGTGTGGGAAGAGCTTCAGCCAGAGCTCCGAGCTCATGAAGCACCAGCGGGTCCACACCGGGGAGAAGCCGTATGAATGCTCCGAGTGCGGGAAGAGCTTCACCGTGAGTTCAGCCCTCATCCAGCACCGGCGGTTCCACATGGGCAAGCGCCCCTACGGGTGCACCGAGTGTGGAAAGAGCTTCACCGTGAGCTCCCACCTCATCCAGCACCACCGCTTCCACACCGGGGAGCGTCCCTTTGAGTGCACCGAGTGCGGGAAGAGCTTCCTGTGGAGATCAGCCCTGCTGCGGCACCACCGGGTCCACACCGGGGAGAGGCCCTACGCCTGCACCGACTGTGGGGACAGCTTTCGGCAGAGCGCCCACCTCACCCAGCACCGGCGCACCCACACTGGGGAGCGGCCCTATGCCTGCGCCGACTGCGGGAAGGGCTTCACCGTGAGCTCCGCGCTCCTCCGGCACCAGCAGACCCACCGGGGTGCGAAGCCCTAGGAGGGGTGAATGTGGGCAGCAGCGAGGTGTGAGCACCCCTGGGGAGCGAAGCCCAGCGCCTCTC
>NW_010413795.1:0-238 GCF_000710305.1 Buceros rhinoceros silvestris
CGGGAGCAGAACCAGTCCGTGGAGAGCGGCAAAGGGCAGGAACTGCCGCTGACTCTTGTAACCAACATCTTGTAACCAACACGTTATCCTATTAATCCCGTTTGGCTCCGGCAGTACCTCAGCTCTGACGACGTGGTGGTTTTCCCTTGGTGCGCCACGTGCGAACAAGCCTCTCTTTGAAAGCAACGCCGGGAGGAAATCGAAACGCTTGTCGGCGTGTGCCGAGTCCCAGCCGCTC
>NW_010413795.1:836-6223 GCF_000710305.1 Buceros rhinoceros silvestris
GTGGTTTTCTCTGGGCAGACCTGTGAGTGACCGTTGTTTGGATGGGAATCCAAAACCTCTGCGGGGAGGCGTGGGGAGGAGGAACTTCCTGCCCGCTCCCGCATCTGCGTGTGAGCTGTCCGCATGTCGCTTGGGTACATACAAACACACGGCCCCTGACACAGATGTTTGTGTGGGTCTGGAAGGTATGTAAGAAGCAGAGAGTCCTGTGGTCAAATCACAGAAATATTTAAAAATTATAAATAAGCCCAAGTGTTCCCGGACGCAGATAACGACGTTAGTTTTTGAACTGTGGCTCAGAACGGGCGGGAACACCCAAGTGTTGTGGAACTGAGGCACGTCCTGTTGGGCCTGTCCCGAAGGCACGAACTCAAGTGCAGATGAAGTGGTCCAGGTACCTCGTGTGTTTTCCACCTCGGGACCAGCGTCCAGCTGGAAAGCCTTCAGCGATTCAGGAGGTGGCCATGGCCGTGGCACCTTCAGCGCCGAATGGGTGGAACGTGGACCCCTTTCCTTTCCAGCTGTAGGTACATCTGCGGAACACGGTTAAGGCTGGTTCATGTCTTTTGTCTTGGTGCGTGAAGGTGCCTTGTCTTATTTTTCACTCTCTACGTCGTCTGCGCCCTCGGCTCTAGCTGCGTTGTGCGAAGGTGGTGGCGGAGCAGCCTGCTGCAGGGCGTGACGCCTCCCCGCAGAGCCAGCTCTGGGCGAGCAGGGAGCTCCTGGCGACTCTGCTTCGGACCTGAGCACCCACACACAGAGGCATGGGACGCTTCAGAGGGTAACGGGGTCGGCTTTGCGTTCGTCATGGAACCCCCGTTTTTATCTCTTGCACAAGGCCCCCAGTTTGCCGGTGGGAAAGGGAAGCCCTGACGGTGGCCGCTCTGCAGCCCCTCCTTGTCCGAGACCTGGGGTCTCACCTCCCTACCTGGAGGGATCTGAAAGGGTCCAGAAGCAGGACAACAAAGGCAGCCGTGGTCGCCTCCGCAATAGTAACAGACCTGCTCTGCTCCCGCCACACTCGCCGCTCAGCGGAGCTCTGCTGGGTTGCGTGTTCGGGGAGAAGCACCAGCGGGAGTCCACCCTGGAGATGTTGCACGAGCTGCTGGGGTCAGGAGGTCTGGAAGGGATGGGGGTCGGGAGGTCTGGAAGGGATGGGGCTCACGGATCCGTGTGTGGATCCTCTCTTAGTTTCTTGACAGTCCAGCCCGAGCAGCAGAGCAGGCTGTCTGCGGTGCGCAGGCTTTGGCAGCGGGAGTGTGGATCCCCTCAGCGGAGGAGAGTCGTGGGCTTGGCTTGCTCTGCTGAGTGTTACCATATTTCTTCCAACTTCCATTTCCTCTGGGCTGAGTTTCAGCTCAGCTTTCTTCCTCCAGATGCTCGTGTCTCACAGACATCTCGTTCCTCGTGATGGGGCTCGTTGAACCAGATGAGAAGACAGAGTGTAGTCAAACACCCGTGTCAACGTGGTGGCACTGGGGATCTCGAGAAAGAGGCGGAGCAGGGGACTGCAGGGCTTCACACGTCTCTGGACAGTAAAAATCACCTTCTGTTCCCCGCTGTCTGTCAGCAGGAGAGCGAACCGAGAGCGTACCGTCCCCTCGGCTGTGTCAGGGACGCTGAAAAGCCCGGGTCAGGTCCCGCCCCGCTCTGAGAACTGCCTGTCCTCAGCTGTGAACGTAAGGGATCCTTCCCCCTTCGGGGTGAGCAGCCTGGCGCGCAACCTGGGCAGTGCTAGGATGCAGGAGTCGGGCTGATAAATACTGGTGCCCAGCCCCGAGACGGGGGGGTCTGGGTTAGATGCTCGGTTGAGCTCCATCAGAACTGCCCAGGCTTAACCCCATCCCGTGGATTTCCCGAGCACCCGCTTGGGGCAGCTTCGGGCTCCCGCCCTGCGTCCTCCCCTAACGCTGAGCCGTTCCCTGGATTCAAAATGTTTGACAGCACAAAACCAGCGAGAGCTCCAGAGGATTCCAAGCACTGGTCACGCAAATGGCTCGTGTTTGCTATTCTGGACGCTGATTTCATAAAATTAATCTAACCCATCTTGAGGGAAATCAGTGAGTGCAGATGCTGTCATTTATCACAATTATTTTAAAAGCCCTAATCTAGCACTTCAGCCGATTCTTCACATCCACTTGCACGTCAAGAGAGCATCTTCGCCCCCAGCCATGTCACATCCTTCCCCCAGGCCGTCCGGGGCGTGAGGGCAGCAGGGCTCAGCCGCCCGTGTCCCCCGCTCCGGGGAGGTGGAACCCCTGGTTAGCTGTGGGAACCTCACTGCTCGCTCCTCGCAGGAGCCCGCTCCTCGCAGGACGCCGTCGGAGGTGCTGGTCGTGCCTCCTCTCTTACAGCGAGCGCCTTCCGCGCGCTGCTGCCTGCAGGTTTAGCTGTGAATGTCCATAAAACCCAGATAGGGAACTGCTCCTGCTCCCACCGCAGCTTTCTAGGTTCTGCCCAAATGGGGGGAAAAACTGCCCGAATTTCCTATGAATCAACAAACCGAAGGAAAAAAAAGTTGAAAGTGATTAAAATGTTCCCCTGTGAACCCTGTGGCACTTCATCTGAATTTTGATGTTTTATTTTAGGAGGAAAAGAAATGTTGATAACTGAATACGTCTTAAAAAGCTGTTGGTTTGAAACAGCTGAAAGCATCAGTTATCCCTGAAAGAAGAAACCATCCAGACAGGGATGACTTCCTGCTTCCAGTACCGGAGGCAAAGGAGATGGGGGTGGGTGGGGGAAGCTATATTCAGAAATTTGGTCAACCAGCTTGATTTTTCCAAAGGCACGAAGCACCTGAGAGTTCCCAGGGACTCCTCATGGCAGGAGGTTTTCCTCTAGATAATGAGCTGGGAGGCTGAGTGGTGAAAAGGAGCATCCCCCAGAACCTCCCAGAGCTTTTTGCAACAAGGGCCAGTAGTGGCAAGTGGGGAAGGGACACGAGGGATCTTCTTACAGCTGGCAGATGGCAAGAGGAGGAGATGATGTGGCAGGAGGAGAACAATTTGGGGTTTTTAACTGAGCAGGGAACTTCTACCACGAAAGCAGCAGCTAACTGTTTCTGATGCCCGTGAATTTTATTAATTTTCTTAAAGAAAACTAATGGTTTTGCTCTGCTTGCCTTTTCTCAACCATCTGTCCGAGTCGCCGAGTGCCCCGTGGTCGTGCTGCCAAGCCATGCTGGTGGGACAGGGTTGAGTAGACCGTGGCCACCGACGTCCCAACCGAGGACTGCAACCCTGCCCCCCCTCGTTGTGTCCCTGCTTGTGGCGGGGTTTGCTCGGTACAGCTCTGCAGACCTTCACTGACCCGGCTGGAGGAGCAGGTGCCGGTGGCCAGGACCGCTGCCACATCTGTCCTGCCGTGCCATGCCGTGCCCAGGTACGCCGCAGCGGGGCTCCCCCCCGGTCCTGCCCGTGGTCGGCGGCTAAGAGGTGTCGGCGTTTCAGCTGGAGTGGGTTTGCCCGGGATGTTTGACAGAGGCGAGTACTTCCCCTGGAGAGGCGAGGAGAGCTGAGCAGATGGGGGAGGGACTGGAGAGAGCGAGAAGTAATGATGTGTGAGCACATATGTGGAATACTTCCCAAAATGCTTCAACCTGGGGAAATCTTTCCTGAAGGGGATGCTGCTGAATCAAAGAAAAGGGGGGACTCAGTGGTGGGATTAATTTGGGGACTATTTTGAGAGCTGGCAAGATCTGTCTGGAGTTGTAAAATACGTATTTGCTGAAGAGCTAGAGCCCGCTTGCAGCGGCAAGAAATCTGTGATTCCATCTCCCCGTGAAGCGCGTTTCAGACATCGTTTTCCTTCCCTGTGTGACTCTGGGTAGTGCCTTGTGCTAAGCTACCTTCTTCTCCATCAGGTGGGACGTTATCTGTAGTTGGTGGCTCGGGAAGGCACGTCCTCTGACAGCTCCCGGCAGGAGGAAGGATGGAGAGGAGAAGGGGAGCGTTGGGATTGCGCTGAGGCGTTGCCCGTGCCGGGGCTGAGGAGAGGTGTGACGGGGGCGTGGGACAGCGCCCTGTGCTCATGGACGTCGTTCGGATCGGCTGGATGCGCTGCACGCAGACATGCAGGTTGCTTCAAAATTCTTTTTGATCTAAGAATTATTTTTTTCTTTTCCCTCTGACAAGTCCTCCTGGCTCTGATTTGCAGTGCTGGAAAAAGCCAGCTCTAGCCCTGGAGAGCTGGAAGTGAGACATCTCCGGAGCGCTCCAGAATGGGAAGAAATCGAGACGTCATTTGAAGGCCGTGCATCATTCCCGTGTTTTACATAAGAATTGCATAATTACTGTCTACCTCTGCACAGGGCTCCTTCTTCCGCATCTCGTAATACCGGGAGTTTTTAATAGACATCTTAAAGACTCCGTTATCTCTGGCAGCATCCTGGCAGCTTGGCACACAGCACAGGCTGGAACAATGACACCAACTCCCTTTTTTCCCCCCCCTTAAACATGACATTACCAAGAATACATGAAAATCTGGCAGAAGTCAGCGGTTGCCTCCTGGGTATGTGCTCGCAGCCGCTGCCCCGTGTGCCGCTGGCTGGGGCGAGCTGTCCTCCCCGGGGCGGGGAACGGTGCTGTCCCAGGGGTCTGGGTACCCTGGGGTGTCCCTGTCGCCCGTGACCAGCAGAAAAGCAGCATTTACCTCCGAGTTGTGAGAGATGTGAGTGTCCGGAGACAAACCTGGGCGGGGGTGTGTGACCCGTCTGGGTCTCCCCAGGGTTTCGTGTGCCCTCTTTTGGGCTGCGGTTTGCTTTAGCTCTTTCTGGTGTTTTTTGAACCGTACTGGAAGCTGCTCCTTGTCTCAAGCATCCACGTAGCTTGTTCCCCAAAGGCAGCGGGGGAGAAGGTGAGGTCTCAGAATGGCGTTTATGGAGAAAATCCTTCTCTTGGCAATTAATTTCACTGGCTTTGCCCCCCACCCCCCCGATGGGCAGCGGTGAAGGCTCTGGCCCAGGGAAGTGTGGGCTCCCAGTGGCAGCTGGCTTGGCCCCCGGGTCCCCCAGACCCCTCGGTACCGCGGTGTCCCCAGTACAGGGTTCTCTGTCTGCCCAAAGCACCGGCGGGTGGGCGAAGCTCCGGCAGCTCAGGCGGCCGCAGTTATCTTCTGTCCCGCTGCACATGGACCAGAAGCCAAAAACATTGCCTTAGTTTCCCCATCGGACTTTAAAAATCCCAGGTCCATCTCCCCCAAGCCTCCACAGCTCTGCAGGCTCCTCCTGGTCTCTGGTGCACAAAGTGGCGGCTGGTGACCAGCAGCTTCCTCCCCCATTTCCATGGTCAGGAAGGTCACTGTCCTTGGAAGCATCCGAGGAGGCTTGCGAGGAGCACAACGAGCTCTGCAGGGGCTTCGCCTCGCGGAGGGCAGCGCTGGGACGA
>NW_010413795.1:6394-6663 GCF_000710305.1 Buceros rhinoceros silvestris
GCACGGGACAAGGTGATGCTTAGAAGTCGACGGTAGTTTTTAATAATAATTTTTTGTTAACAAACGAGAGTAACTCTCTGAATATCTGTGGAAAAGAGCCAGAGTTTGAGGCGTTTCTGAGTATCTGTTTATCGCCTCTTAATGCTGATGGGAAAAGGGAGAAAAACGTTGATGGCTCTTTTGTGAAATTCCCCCCATTTATGGCCACGTGAAATTAAAGCTTTTATACACTTGTAAAGAAGCTCCAAAGGGAACGAATGTGTTTTTCC
>NW_010413795.1:6784-7508 GCF_000710305.1 Buceros rhinoceros silvestris
GCTGAAGTCTCCTTAAAGCCTCGAACAAACACCACCGCGCCGCTCCGCAGTGCAGGTAGAACAATATGCTCCGGCGTTTAATTTTCCTGTACAAAATTGTGCTTCACAGCAATTCACGAGGCATTATTTTCCGATTCCGACTAAACTAGGACCACGGAGAGATGAATGATATACATTACATCTATTATACCTAATCTGGGTGAATATGAACTGATGCATCAGCCGTACCTCCGCTCTCGTATCGACGATCTTCGTGGCGGTTTTGCTGTTCTATAAAGTCTCCCAGCTGAAGGATTACTTGACTATATTTGTAATGATGGCAGCGTTAATTTAAGTGCACTTCCACGCAAGAATTAGTATTGCTTTCTGGTCAGAACTATGCAAAGAGAGAAAGGAGGTACGGCAGGGGGTAAGTGAAGTGTTTTTAGAGATATTGTTTTAGGGGGCTGGATGCTGCGGGCCGTGCTGGACCCATCTCGTGGGTGGTGGCAGAGCAGCGCTCTCCCCCCCGGGACACCTGAATCCTCGTGCTCTCCTCCCCAGCCCACTCTGGTAACGCTGATGCTGCTGGGATCCCCGGGGATTCCCAGTTTGCCGACTGGAGAATCTGCGTGTGAAGGGGGGCTGGGGGAGCGCGGGCGCGGCAGCACCCTTTGGTGCAGAATATCGGCAAGGGCCCATTTCCCAGGGCCTTGGCGAAGCCGGCGCCATCCTGCCGTGGCGT
>NW_010413795.1:7598-8037 GCF_000710305.1 Buceros rhinoceros silvestris
CCTCCTGCCGTGACCTCCCCGCTCCAAAGGCATCGGGGAGTGGTGTCGGGGCTTGGACGTGACAGCACCTCGCGGGCGAGCTGCCCGAAGCGGCCGGGGGGCCGGGCTGTCATCTCCATCACTGGGAAAGCGGGCCTTGGGTGTCATTTTCCTCCAGTAATTAGTCTCTCTGTGATTTTCAGACTTTGTGTCACGTTGTGAGTGCAGCATGTTCGACAGCGTACCTGCCGGGGGAGAGAGCTGCCGCGGCGGGCGAGGAAAGCGCGTTTCTCATGAAAGACGTCAGGAAAACGGAACGTGAAACTTCAGGACAGCTGGGGGCACGATGACTTTCAGCGATGGGGGACTCGGAGCCAGCGGCAAGCGTCACACTGCGCTCTCCTGCCTTTTCCTCGGCCAGTTGGGTTCCGTCGTTCAGACACTTCATCACCAGCCGGTC
>NW_010413795.1:8177-9485 GCF_000710305.1 Buceros rhinoceros silvestris
ATCCGGGCCCGGGGGCCGGTGGGGGGGCTGCAGGCGGGAGACCTTCCGCTGCATGAGCCGCCTGGGGCCGTACCAGGGGCAGGGCAGAGAGGGGCAGGTGACAACCAGAGCTGGCACAAAACTGCTGCCCAGCGCAGGCCTCGCGTCTGTGGAGGGTTTTATCCCACCTGTAGGGGCGGGAGTAGGTGAGTTTGCTTCCGAGAAAATAAGTGCAGGTAATGCAGTTTAAAGATCAGTATTGCATTAGGTCTTAATATTGGAGGGGAGGGAAGAACACGGGGGTGTTTCTTCATGCTGAGCCAACCTCATCAGAAAAGGTCCTGTCCCAGGAGGGGGACAGGGCAGACCCCGCCGGAGCAGAGCTGCTGCCGGACGGGCTCAGCAGGGGCAGAGGGCTCAAAGCAGACCATGCTCTTCACCCCGAGGAGCAGCCCCAGGCTCCAGCGCCACCCACGGCACAGCTGGAAATGAGCGTGGAGCCGTTATCCATCACACCCAAATTGTTCAGCAGCTCCAGGACAGCATGAGCAGCCGGCAGCAGCTGTTCCTCCCCGCCAGAGCCGCGATGATGGACTGCCGGGGACGGGGCTCCCCCCGAACCGCTCGCTGGCTGGAAGCCAAGGTGAGGTGGGCTCTGTGTGAAGTGGCCACGGTGCCGCCTGCCTGGGGACGGGAGCGGGGCGGTGGGTGCAGAGAGCTGCCCTGAGTCCAGGCTCCTCGGTGCAATGCCCAGCCCTCCTCATGAGGTCTCTCCCGACTGGTGGGGACTGGCTGAAGGGCAGAGGTTTTCCAGATGCAGTTCTAGATTCCAGTGGGAAAAAGCGTGCATTCCATCCAAAGCCGCGCAGGACAGGACGTGTCCCCTCCCTCGGCACAGAGGACAAAGGCCCTGGCTCCCCGGGTGGGAGGACATTCCTCGGGTGGAGGATGGTCCTCGGGGTAGGAGAGGAGGGTGCTGCGGCGCTCAGGGCAGGGACCTGCGCTGCTGCTCATCGCCAGCCCCGAGCTCTCGTGCTCCTCACCCGGGGCCAAGGCCTCCCGAGATAAGGCGTAACGCTGCTTTCATAGGGGGTGCGGAGTCAGATCATCTGGGATGCTCTTGCGTGGTTTAGTGCCAGTTAAATACTGCATGTGCTCGGGCTTGCAGGTGGTTTCTAACCTTCTGGTGCCAGAAGCGAGGTGAACCCCCATCAGCTGCGCGGTTTTCCTGTGCTGTGCAGGGAGATGGTGGCGGTGACAGTGGTGGTGTTGGCCTTGGTGGTAGCAGTGGTGGCAGCGGCGGTGGTGATGTGGTGCCCAGGCTGCCCT
>NW_010413795.1:9635-9921 GCF_000710305.1 Buceros rhinoceros silvestris
TCTGCTCCTCCCCCGGGGGCGTGCTGGCAGAGCTGCTCGTCCAGCTCTTCCCACACTGGATGCAGCTTGAGTTGAGGTCCCTCAAACTGCCCTGCAGCTCCTTGAAGCCCTGAGGGCACCGGGCACCCATGAAGAGCAGTGGGACCCACGCACAAGGGTGGCACAGGCCGGCAGCACTTCCACCTGCCTACAGGCAGGGTTGTCCCCATGCAGGCAGTGCCTCACTTTACCCTCTCTGAGGGTGCTCCCCACACCTGCCCCCCGCCCTCCACACCCCCCTTTTTCT
>NW_010413795.1:10092-10686 GCF_000710305.1 Buceros rhinoceros silvestris
CCCGCGTTCCCCATCACTAAGCAACGGCGGGTGAAATCCATCCCGACTGCTGCTGCTCCCATTTGGCACCTCCCACCATGTTCCTTCATGAGCAGTGCAGGGAGCAGCGGGTAAAAAAGCCCGTTTTCTATCTTTGGGTGCCAGGGCTGTGGTCGGGAGGACAGGGAAACCGCCTGGCAAAGAGTAAATGCCTGACATCCAGACCCCGGGCGACCGCCCGTACCGCGACGCTGCGCCTCCTCTTGGGGCCGGGTGCTGCTAAGCGAAGTCCACAAAGTTATTTTTTTTTTCTCTTTCACGTCAGAACTTCAAGCTGATCAAAGAAACAAACACTTTTAATGAAGCATATGCAAGATACTTAGAAGGAGAAGATTCACAATGCATCTGCTGTGGGACCAGAAGGCTTATCAAAAGTGTGAAGGAGGAGGAGAAAAATTACGAGTGTATGATGCCAGCGAAGAGTGCAGAAATATTAAGCAGAAGGAAAGTAAACACGTAGAGCTGGCGGTAGCTGGTGCCCGGCACAAAGAGCCGCCCCGCCGGGTCGCTCGGAGGATGCTCTCGCCCTCGCGAGGGGAGCGGCAGGGGGGGGGG
>NW_010413795.1:10883-11156 GCF_000710305.1 Buceros rhinoceros silvestris
CGGAGGGTGCTCTCGCCCTCGTGAGGAGAGCGGCAGGAGGGGGTGGGGGTGGGCTCTGGGCACCCCTGCACGGCCCCAGCCCTGGCCCCGGGCGGGCAGGGGGGTCGGCCAGGGCTGGTCATGGCTGTGTTCAGGAGGGCTATTGCCATGGTGTTTATTTGCATTTTATTTATGATACCAAAACTTGGGCGTAATATCAATTTCCTCGCAACGTGTTTTATTGAAAACATAAATAGGGTGAAAAACTGTAATTTCTGGTGATAGTGCGGTAGG
>NW_010413795.1:11461-11872 GCF_000710305.1 Buceros rhinoceros silvestris
TCCTTGTTCAATGACTATTTCTCATTCCGGCGCTGCCTCCCTCTCCCCCCACGTTCGCCCTGCTGCTCCTAGAGCTCTGCTTCTCCCGCCGCGCCGCTGGCAGAGGGGGGCAATGGGATTTCTGTGAAAAAAAATTTCTCTGCCAGTAAGTGCCACCACGGGGCAGAACCGGGGCGTCCCAGGAGGGGTCTCTGCGCTAAGCGTGGGCAAATCCTCTGTGGTTTCCCATCTCTTTTCCTACCCCGCTCAGTAAATGCCTGGTTTTCCCACTGCCTGGGAATGCTGTTGCTCCAGTTCCCCCCCGCCAGCACCAGTCCGCAGGCGGGTGGGGGACGTGCCGAGGGGGATGCAGCAGGTCCCGGCTGCCAGGGCAGCTTTGCCCGAGGTTCCCAGCCACCGAAGACCCGCCCG
>NW_010413795.1:11939-13169 GCF_000710305.1 Buceros rhinoceros silvestris
GATGCAGCAGGTCCCGGCTGCCAGGTCAGTTTTGCCCGAGGTTACCAGCCACAGAAGACCCGCCAGCATATGCCGAGGCGGCCAGGAGGCAGGTTTAATATATGCTCCTGACCTTTCCGATCGCTCCTCTGAGCTCTGCATCTGCGCGGCTGCCTGGGCACCCAAGAGGGACGGGTGCCCTGGCTTTGCCCTGGGAGAGGAAGCCCCCGCATCTCCCCGGCTGGAGAAGGAAGGGCAGAAGCAGCAGCCTCTGAAACACGCGGCAGCGTGGCAGCACGGCCCCCGTCACCTCCTCCCAAAACGTCTGGCAGATGCTCCGTGGCCTTTTGTGGCCACAGCTGCCCACAGGGGTAGCGCAGACTGGGGTAGAATAGACTATTTTCAGTTGGAGAGGACCCGCAGCCCTCATCTGGTCCGGCTGTGTGACCCCTCCAGGGCTCAGCACTGCGTCGCCCGTTGGAGAAGGAGCCCCAGCAAAGCTGGAAATGAAAATAGATGAGGGCAAATAAAACCCTCTCCAAATCGTCCTTGCTCAAGCGGGTTTTCTTCTACCACCGGTTTTAAAAAACCCACTTCTGGCAAGCGTTTCTTCCAACCTGTTCTAGCTAAACGCAAACGAACAGCAGCTCTAATAAGCGTCGTGGCATAGTCATTAACGGTTCTGGCTACAGCTTTTGAAGAGAAGGTGAGGAAAAAGTTCTTTAATTCTACTCGGGGAAATACGTATGATCATCATGAAAGGGATTTTAGTCTTAAACAGCAAGGACTATAGATGTCTTTCGAGCCCCGCTAGCACAGGTGTCCCCTTTTCTGCTTCTCCTCGGGAAGGTAGAGCTGCGGGAAGAGCTGCAGGAAGAGCTGCGGCCCTTCTGCTCTGCTCAGATGCTGGGATGGACCCCGGGGCTCACCTGGGATCAAGCCAGGGATGTTGGTTCACCATTCATCAACAAATTCCCACTTTGGTAGCCTGCAGAAATCCTCAAGGTTCTTTTTCTCGCAGTGTCTTCTGCACGCCGCGGGCATCTCAGTTACAGCAGGACTCCGTGCTCGTGTCCGCAGTCTTAAACCCTTTCGTTTGCCTGCGCTGGGGGACGGCGCTTGGCTGTCGAAAAGTTACCCTTCAGAAACGAAACTCAGGAATTCAGCAACCCAGAAGAGCTGCTGGGCAGAGAAATTGCTCTCACTTCTCAGTGAGAGAATAGCCCGGCAAATAGCCCGGCAGCCCCACGA
>NW_010413795.1:13258-14067 GCF_000710305.1 Buceros rhinoceros silvestris
ACGAGACAGCAGGTGGGGGGAGCCCCATCCCCAGCGTCGCCCCAAGCCGGCAGCGACGCCATCGAGCCCAGCCGGTGGACGGCACAACCCCGTCTGAAGCTGGTGCACGTACTCCAGAATTATAGAGAAATAACGAGAAAAATACTTTGGCAAGAGTGTGAATGAGCCTCATTAGAAAGCGAGGGGAAAGACGGGGCTGGTCTGCGACATCAGGGCTGAGCTTCCCAGACTCGTTTGATACTCGCGGTGCGTCGTTTCTAAGAAGTCGTCGCATCTTTGCGAAGGTTCCACCGCGCACCTGCGCATCGCTCCGGTTCTTTTGGGCCTCGATCTCACGGTGCCTTCCCCGAGCCATTGACAATCACATCAGGTTACTCCGGAGAAGCCAATGGTGGTGCGCAGAGCTCGGCTAGAGGCAGGTAATGAGTATTCCCATCTCAGCAGATTTCTAATGCAAACTCATACGGAGAAATATTACACATTAGCCTCCTTTAGAGGAAGCTCATTAAAAGAGGAGTGTTTGCACTCCCACTGCTCTATGAAGATGTTGCATTTTTCAAATTTGATTCCTAAACCAATTAGTTTTCCGTACTATAAACGCCTGCCTTTATACCCGGCGCATTATAAGGCAGGGTTGTCATCGCTTTAATGGGAATCATTATTCGAGCTGAAATGCTTGGTCTGGTGACTCAGGTTGGTTTCTGTTGGGTAAAATCAAAATACCGCCGTCATTTCCCTGCTGCTTCTCGCCACTCTGGTTTCTGGATGCTTCAGCATCGGGGGGACCCCCCTGGGTCCCTGCCTCGCCC
>NW_010413795.1:14133-17456 GCF_000710305.1 Buceros rhinoceros silvestris
GCAGCGGGGGGCCCCCCGGGGGTCCCTGCCTCGCCCCTGTCCCGGAGCTGCATGGGATGCCCAGGGGTGGGAAGGAGGCTGCTACGACACCTCATCTCTGAGACCTGAGCGTGTGTCTGTGGCTAAAAGTCACGTTTTCGGTGTTCGTTTCCCCGAGCCAGCAGAGAACCCCGCTCCCCTTCAGACAGATGCACTGCGAGAAGCGGGAGGCATTTCGAAGGCGAACACGAGGAATCTGTTAAATTATATTTGCGGTGAATTAACGTGGGTGGTCCGGGCGTTGTCGAGCATCTGAGGGACTGGAGAAAACATACGGCTTGTGTGTATCGTCACATCTAGAGCAGCAGTGACCTGCTCAGGGGCTGTCGGTGTGTTTGCTTCTCGGGAGGGCTCGTTTGGTTTTGCTGCTGGTGAAACTCTCCAGCTGCCCCCCAAACATCTCGCTGGGGGGTTCGGGGGGTTCTGCCGCATGCAGGGGGTGCCGGCTGCTCTCTGCGGAGGTTCCCGGCGCCGGTGACTAGGATCCCCCTGACACGCGCGACGCCAGCGCTGCCTGTGGGAGAGAACAATGGGAGATCCTCCTGGTTTCTGCAGCAGAGCAGAGCCCGTGCCACAGCGTTGCTCGTTAGCTGTGAACAATAATTCTCTGTGTATTTGTCCACATTTAGCGCAGCCTTAGAAAAAGTGGGGGCCTGATTGACTAAATCACCGAAATGAAGACAGGGAGCCAAATTTAGCTTTCATTTACTGCCCTCAGGAGAGACGGCCAGAATGTCATTAATAAAGTAAACAGCAGTAGGTGGCTTATGAGTAAAAGACATTAATTCCTGAAAACAGGACACACATGGCAACATGTACGTGGGCCAATAGTGTAAAAATAATTATGTCTGAGTTGTTTATACCAACGCGGGTAGATTTTGGGTTTATCCGAACCGATCAGATCTGCCTTGAAAACCAATCTCCATTTTCCGATTTCTATCCAGTCTAATGGGTCCCTGACCTATATCTAGCGCTCACCGCGCACGCGGACACAACGGTAGGCGAAACGCTGCTGCACGTGCTCCGGGCAGACCACAGCTCAGACACCGATGTGCTTTTGTCTGCAGCGCCGCAACACGGCGTCAGGTGGAGGTGACAGTGACAGAGGTGCTGGTCACCCACTGGTGAGGTGAGAGGGTGCCCGTAGCTGCCCCGGCGTGGCCCTGCTTCGGGGCTCCGTGCCTTCAGGAGGCTCTGGCAGAGATGTCTTGAGTGAGCCAAGAGGAGGGACACCACCTGCATTCTTGTCTCTCTTATTTCTTAACTCCCAATCGCTCGGTAAACTCACTCCGCATTACTTTGCGATCAACAGCACGCTTTGGGCACGAGGCTCGACGTCTTCTCCCGTGCTGTCCGAAGTGGGAAGCCAAACCGCGTATGACGGTGAGTTCCACACGCCGAGTTAGGGCAGTCATTTTTCATTTCCGGAGAAGTCCTCTCCCAGAATGGAAGTGCTGCAGGTTGTTACAATAATAAATGAGTTGGAAGTGTGATTTATAGATGAAACTAAGCTACTTTCTTACGGAGGGCTCTTTAATTCCATGTAAATCTTGCACTTACACGGACAAGCGCCGGCTCCCGAGCGTCTCTGCCGAGAGCCGGCAGAACCCGGAGTCCGTGCGGTTCATTTCTTGTTGTCCAAACAGCTGTTCGTGATCGTCCTCCCTGCAGGTATCTGTTGGGGGATTAGTAATGCTTCGCATGCTCGTACATCACAAGAAGTGGATGTGTAATTACATTAAACATGCTTCATCTCCTTGGACTCACTTATCGCGAGTCGCTGATACCGGCTCAACTCGCTGAATTCTCCTCACAGGCTCTTTTGGTTTTCAGCGTCAGGTACCGTTGGCAGGTAGGAAGCCCCACAGCAGGCAGCAGCTTTCAGCTTTCTCCCCAGAGAGAGAGGCCTAACGCTTCCTTTTACACAGGCAAAACCACTTGTGTCCAGGGCATGGCTGGCTCGGGCTGGACGATAGTGTCCCGGGAGGAGATGCTGGCTGCTTCCCACCCAGGATGCCTGCGCACCTCTGCCCGGGGCTGGTACCAGGACGTGCTGCCCAGCTGCTGTGTCACCCTGCCAGGGCCAAATGGGAGCAAATCTCAAAGCATCGAAGCCTTTGAAACCAGGGGAGAGGAACGCACTGTCCTGCACGAGCCAGGAACAGACAAAATTTTACAGATCCTCCCTGTCAACACACGAACATGCAGCTGTACTCTGCTCAACGGCATTTCCATCTTCAATGCGAAGCTCTGAGTGCTGCGGGCAAGTGAGACATCAGAAACCAGTAAACCTGTGCGAAATGGGACAGTGAGGACCAATCAGGGGGGTGCAGCTGGTTCTGTGCCACCTCTACCGCATCGCAGCGCCTCTGCGACCGTTTCCAGGAGACAATCCTCCACCACCAGTAAAGGCTGACGTTTCTTTTTCAGAGGATATTTTGTATTATTCTGTATTCAATATTCTTCCGTCATGCTGAGCCCAAGCCTGGAAATGTTTCCTGCAGGACAGTGCCACGAGCAGCCCCTCTGACTTTTGCGGTGCTCCTGTGCCAGCAATGACCTCACGGGCACCACGTGCTTGAGGGTGAAGGGTTCTGAAGTGACTGGCATTGGCCTGGATGCGAAACAGATCCCTCCCTCATAGCTGCAAATCAGAACTATACCAAGAAAGTTATGACAAAATCAGTAAAAAAGAGCTTAAAAGCTCCTAGCCAGACGGCAGAAGCGTTTTTCCAGCCGCCCCTGGTTTCTTACAGGGTGTCTGCTGAGCGCACACATCTGCAGGGCTCTGGTGATGGGAACACGAGTCATACTCAGACGCCCAAAGCATTTTTCATTTTCCTTGGGGGTCTAATCAGAAAAATCTAGGATTGAAATAGATGAAGACAGCCACTTCAGTCTTTACTGCAGAAAAAAAAAAATCAAAAATTGAAAGGGAAAGATGACAGGCATGAAAACTTTAAATGAGAACCTCATGCCCTGGAGGGATTCACATCTTGGTGTATTCTGGTCCCTGTGTAGCTGCATAGCAAAATCCATAAAGATTTAGTGTACTCTCAGTCGTGACCCCCCTTCACACTCCTCTTTCATGGTTGAGCCTCCTCGATTAAGCCATGTTTGTTGGAGTTCATCTCCGTCTTAGGAAACCACAGCTTTGCCTACAGCAGAGTCCTAACAACGTAAAAAAAAAAAAGGAGCCTCAGCCCTGGGGAGTTGCCCCACGACTCCACGAAGTTTTTCCGGGGAGGAAGACGCTGGATCCCAGGCAGCGCAGCGGCTCGCTC
>NW_010413796.1:0-202 GCF_000710305.1 Buceros rhinoceros silvestris
CACCAGTGCTGAGAAACCCCAGAGCATCACGGCTTGTCGCTGTCCCCAAGACATGCGATGGAGGTGGCTAATCAGCACAGCTGCTGCCGTTGTGGTTTCCATCCTGCTTCTGATACTGTTGTGCTGCTTCATGATCCAGTGGTGGAGGAAGGACAAGTGAGTCCCTGCTTTTTCCCCACCACTGCTTCCTTCCCGGACTGCT
>NW_010413797.1:0-2190 GCF_000710305.1 Buceros rhinoceros silvestris
GACCCTGGCGGCGGCCGCTTCCTGGCTCCAGGTTTCCTTCGGCCTCGCAGGTCCAGCCCAGTGTCAAAAGCTGGCCTTGTCTCCTGTCTCAGGATGTTGGTTTTACCTCTCAAGTGTTTCCTGAATTTGCAAAAATTCTTGGGGTTTTTTTTGTTGGTTTGGTTTTGGGTTGGTTTTTGTTGGTTTGTGGTTTTTTTTTTCCTGACATTTGTCTGCAAGAAGCTTCATGTTCGAAAGCCCATCGACCTTTGCTGGGGAGGGAGGGAAGGGGAGGCAGAAAAAAAAACACACACACACACAAAAAAAGGGAATTAAGAGAGAGAAAAGGAAAAGAAAAGCAAGAGAAAACAAGAAGGAGAGAAAAAAAGAGAGAGAAAGAAAAAAAACTCTTAGTCGCTACTGTTGAGCAGGGGGTGTTCTCCTGGGACCAGTTCTACTTTTGGAACATGTTATTGTCAGGCAGAGGTCAACATCTTTTACCTCTTTTTTCCATTATTCAAAATAAGTATTGATGTTATGTTTTAGCTATTTAAAAGCCAGCTGCCTTGCTCATTTCAGATATTTTTCCTGGTATTATTGTATGTGGTAATAGCTGGCCTGTGTATCGTCTTTCACAAAATCTAGCCTTTCAGGGTCCCAGTCTTCAAATGATATCAATCAAAATTTATGCAATTCAAAATCCATATGTATAGAGTCCCAGTTCACCTCATTTAATGATAATAGTAAACCACATGTTGTGTACATGTCTGAAACACTTTTCTAGTTCTTGACTGTATTAACCCTAGGGGCACTATGTTTTTGTACAGCTTGCCCAACTGAGCAGCATAATATATTGATTAATACTTGGCAACAACTGCATTCGTGAATAATAAAACCACGAACAAGGTAAACGTATACTAATAAAACAAGAGGAGTGTCAATATTATTTGGGGATGTATGTTAATAAAAGATGCTCGAGACCAGGCGAGCCCCCAACCCCACAATTAACAAAGCGCAGTGCCTAGAGCTGGTCCCTTTTCCAGCCCTCTGTGATGTTGTTATTCAGGAGCCTCCTCGCCTACCTGGGCATCCGTGGAGCAGCCACAACAAATGCTCCATATTTATGGGGGGGCATCCGTGCACGGGAAAAAGTTCGGCGTTTCTGCGAGAGGCAAATTAAAATTAGCAATATTTCCTCGTTACCCTGATTCTTCCCAGGCAGAGCCCGGCGCAGGTATCACCGGCAAAGCCTGGAAGCAGTTGCTGATTTTACAATAGAATTTGCTTCTGACAGACTGCATTATTTACTTAAGGTTTAATATACAGTTAGAAATAAGATTTGCTCTCGAGGAAAGGCACTAAAACATTTGGCAAAGGAAGAGCCGAACGTTTTCCTTAATTTGTTTTGGCAACTCGGAAAACCAGATCCCTTTACGCTCAGGTTTGCATTCCAGAAACACAACAACGAACGATAATTTTACGAAATCAAGATACAATTAAAAATAGCACTATACAATAAGCGGCGAGCAAAGGCAGAAGAATGGGAAGAGACGTGCTGGAAAGCTTTGCTTTCAGCACAGGGGATGACTGAGGAGGAGGGAGAAAAAGCAAAGGACACCAGCTGAAAAGCTATTGCCGGAGCTTATTTATTTATTTTGGGGCTGAGCAGGGGGGAGACAGCGGAGGAGGGAAGGACTTGGAAGTAAAAATTGTTTAGCAAACAGTTAAAAGAGTTTAATGCCCTTATTTTTTTTTTGGTAGGAAGACAATGTTTAAACACGAAGTTCATATTCGTATTTCAGCCGTTTGACTTTTGTATGAAAACAAATATTGAGGAATTAAACATGATTATGTTTTGATTAACCGGAGCTAGTTCCTAAAACCGCGAGGTAGAGCAGCAAGATTGCGTCTGTGTCTTCCCTCAATGCCATCCACATGAGTCACAGCGAGGCAGGAAAGCTGTTGACAAATTAATACTTTAAGAAAATAAACTATGGTCATGTTGAACATAGAGCAACTTTATCCTGATTAATTTGTGTTGGAGTCGCTCCAGCCCCCTTTACAAAGCCGCGCAGTTTGTACAAATGTAATTTCCTAATATTTACACGAGGAAAGCCTCAGCCGTTAAGCTTTGCCTCCAGTGTGAGTTTTGTGGTTAGTAAAAAGACAATAAAAATACAGAGAGGTAATTGTAAGCACATTTGGAGGAAG